>NC_134700.1:92423499-92648499 GCF_043290135.1 Rhipicephalus microplus
GTTGTGCTAGATCAGAGTAACCAATTTACAGTTAAGTGCCGAATCCAGAGTGTATGTGGCGGTAGTTCGTGTCTATGCACTCCGCTGCGTCATCTTGCAGAAGTGTGAGTCACACCTGCTGCGGCATGCCAAGTTAACAATGAAATGCACTACTATAAGCTTCTTTGAACACAACTGTGGCAGATTTGTTCAGAAACATATTTGTTAAAAGTGCTGAAATTCTACTTATGAAACTGTGTGCATGGTCCATGAACAGCTCCACTTGGCCCCTTTCTGTATGTCTGAAAATGAAGTACAAAAACTATTGTAGCGGCAGCAATGTTCAGAGTTTAAACCGCTATGGTGTCTACTACACACATAACCTCTGTTCACACCATTACTTCATGAATCATAAAAGCAGACAGTATTTCTGGACAAGAACAGTTCACATGCAGAACAAGCAGCAGCATGCTACGAAGACCTATTGCTATAGTACACATGAACTCAACGTTAACCACACTATTCTAACTGCGAAAGAATTCATAGACTAGCATAATGAATTCCGTTTAATTAGTTCCATGGTGTGGCAGTTACAATTTCTGTAACTACTAACACTATGGAGAGTTATGTGGGGGGAACAAAAAATATTGCATTACATTATGAAATATTACACAAGACAAAGCATATTGTAGACCAATGCAAAGGCCTACGTGCAGCAGGGAACATATTGTAACGGCACCTGTGGAGCGAGAAACAGGAGCTGAGAGGTAAGAGGATCAGGACTTTGTGGTCGTTTCCATAGCCTCAACCCATCCAGCACTTTGTCAATGCGCGTGACAGAGTGCTGGATGGGTACACGTTGCCTTATTTTATAACATTATGGTAAAGGTATTAGCCTGATGAAGACTATGAGTATAGCATCAACACAAATGGTGAGCAATAAATTAGGAAGCAAGGCTTGCATATATAGTTTTTTTAAAATCCAATGAAAACTACATGACAGTTGTACATCTCATTACGACAGGAGCTAACAATCAAGATGGGGCCTTGAATGAGTGCAGTATTGCTAAATTAAGCGTGCTGTTCAAGCCAATGTTTCAATAACATAATTTGTATAGGTTTCTGCAGCAACCTTGATGCAGTTTGCGGCCTCGGTAAAGAAAAGTTCTGTTGTTGAATATTAACCTTTAACATTCGTTCAATGATTTTTTCAGCAGGTATACATCTCAACACATTCATTACAAATCCTCATCTTTAACAAATGCTTATATTGCAATGATACCGAGTTCAAAACTTAAGCTGCAAAGGGCAAGGCATTTAGCAAGGGCCTGGCTGCTCAACAGTTTTGTCCTGATCATGGCTTTGTCCATGATGCTATAAATGAGCGATTTGAAAAGAGGACGTCCATTTACAAGAGCAGCAAACTGTATCAAGGTTATTGCCATGACTTAGACAAACAATTTTTGTTCAAAAATTCAAAACAACCTAATCTTGAAAAAACTTGATTGGCTTCAGAAAGAAACTTTTTTGATGATTTGATCCTCATCGTGGATTCATCCATCCATCCGTCTATCCCTGTGTTAATCCATGCATTCGTCCATCCCTGAGTTTGTCCATGTGTCTGTTCGTCCGGCTGTCCATGCGTCCGTGCCTGCTTTCGTCCATGCGCCAGTTCGTTCATGCATCAAACCTACAGACGACGGACAGACGCGGCCAGCTAATGATTCACGGTTTGCCGATAAAAAATATGATACGCACAAGGCGGCGGCGGCTCGCGCTCGAAGACGAAACACCAATGGGCGAGCGCGCGAGAAAATAGGGACGACGTTACACAAAGACATTGGGGATCGCATGTTCATTGGCAAGGCTGTATTTTAGGGGGTGCGGTGTAGTCAAATATAAGCCGTTTTGGCGCACGCGCGCATTCAGTAGGTCAGCGGATGAACAAGGCTGCAGAGCTGCGTGCTTGAAAGGTGGTGGTGGGTCGCGCTCGAACACGAAACTCCGATGAGCGAGTGCGTGAGGCAGAAGCGTGCCATGAAGCTGTATGGCGGTGCCATTAAGATCCCGGCGTACGAGAATGGGAGGCTGAAGCGGTATTGCAGCGGCGTGCGGACCTAGATTTGCCCCCTTTCTGTCATTCACCCCGTGGATATGCTGTCAATTTTTTATGTGGTTTCTGTCATCTTTTTCTTCTGATTCATTGAACACATGTGGCGCACAAAGTATTGTAATTTGGTGTTCATTCTAATGCACGTAAGACCAGTGTCCACTGTAAGAACGAGTACCGGCGCTGAAACACGGCCACTGCTTGCCAAATGACGCACAGTCAGTTAATATGGTTTTGAATAAGTGTTCAACAGCGCAATGTCAAAAATGACGAAATTATGGTGGTTCTTGAAAAACAAAAAGACCCCATTTTTGGCCTTCCAGCTGAGTACAAAGCTTGCAGCTCTTACGAATTGTGCACGAAACACTTTCCTTATTCGTTCTATTTGCACGTGGTTCAACTGCGGCTGCATATATACAAGTGTTTTGGAAAATGTGTGAGCCAAAAAACACAAAAAAGGGAATTAAAGAAGATTCCTTTAGTTTGTCGGTCGACGCGACATCTCCGAAATCTGTCACCTTCAAGGCAGCCAAGAGATCTTCCATGGCGCATCCGTCAATTGAGACAACATTCTTGCGGTCTTAACAAGACACCAATCATTGAATGAAACCAAACAATTTTACTCACATGCTCTCGACACAGCGAAAACGAAAAAATGAAAAGCAGAAACACACTGCAAGCTTATGATTCAGCGGAGAGGGGTAGAGGCACACGAGAGGTTGGTTCTCATGGCGTGTCAATACAGAGAGGGCGAAATAAGCACCCTGTTCTGGGGAGACTGCAAAAATGAAGTCCCTACAACTTCGCAAAGTAGTGACGTGAGACGTCCCCCGCTGCGCCACTAATTACCACAGAGAGGGAAGACCCCTCAACCCATTGTCTATCCGGTTCCCTCTCGGCTATATGTCTCAATCACTTTCCACATACAGGAATTCGTGCTGGGGCCGGGAAGTAAAAGTTGCTACGACCTGTTTCTCTTTACTGATTCATTTAATTTAATAGCAAGTGCAAATGGCGTGCACACATACTGACCGTAAACGATATCTCTGTTACACGAAATTGTAATACATCAGCAAATACTCGCGACACGCAAAACAGTATACATAAGTTAAGTAACTGTGACAATATAAGGGTGCCTCAATACAAAGTAAACACACGACGACACAAATGATAAAGTCATTAATTAACAAAACCGCGCAATGTCTCAATTCGCCACTTCCCTTCCCGCAAAGCTAATCTAAATAAGGTGCATAAAGTCCGTCTCACGAAAGGTCCATGTTGACGGGGGCCTTGGAGCTGGTTGTTCGAGTCGGGGCTCAGGGCTTCTTCCTGGGGTCATTTTCCAATTCCTCAGCGTCTTCATCATCTTCGTCGTCGTCGTCTACGTCGGGACTCTCAATGATTTTTATCTGATCCCTCTTTCATAACGCTACAATCACTCGCCTCCCTTCCCTAACTTTCATTCCTCATCGTACCGTCCTTGCCCTTCTATCCCTAACTTTCATTCCTCATCGTACCGTCCTTGCCCCAGTCATCATCTCATCACCTCTCATCACTATCTCTTCGCACCGTCATCTTCCTTTTCTATTCCGTCTGTCAACCATCTCGAGCTCATCGTATCGTATTTCTCCGACTCTTCACATCGTATCTTGGACCCCTCGCATCGTCTCGTAGTCCCTTTTTGTAGGACCCGACTCCGCCCTACCGGGGCACCAAACCAATCGCCACTATCGACGTGGCATATTTTCTTCTCAGTCGGAGTGTATCATCTTCGGCGGCCGCTCCCGCGGCCTTCTCCTAAACAAAGCCGAGCAAGTAACAATGTACAAACTCAAGCCTCAGGGAGAGTGATGGGCAAGCCGTCCGAAGACAGTTTAATTACGGGCGAACAATGGTCTCGATTCATCCGGTACTTGGTGAGCCGATGTCCAGACCGAGTCTCAACGTTTCCATGCAGCTCGGTGTCTCCCGCGAAATTCTCCGTAGCCGCTGCTTCTTCGTCATTCAACGCCGAGGGCGGCCATCCGCGCAGAACGAAGTAATGAGCCCTGGAGCCACGGAGGCTGACGGAAAGTTCGACCTGACCGGGCACAGGCGCTGCGGCAAGGTCGCATTCCCCGAACCAACAAAAGGCGCTCTGCTGCTCCCCCATGCCCCAAATCTGAACGGTGCGGGCGGATTACCTCCATCGTACATTGTCAGACTGTCTGTAGACGACAAGGCGTCGCCCGGTCCTCGTGTTTGCGGGGGGGGGCGGGGGGGAGCCTGGGAGAATAGTAGAAATAATCCTTCTGGTACTTCACTCCGGAATGCCCATTGGTTACACCGAAGGTCTTTTTTTCCTTATTTTATGCGTGGGTTTGAGAAACGAACGAAAACATCTTGAAAGGAGCGGGGTTCAGTCCGTGTTTGCGGGGACGTCACAATCCCTTCATCTTGCAGAAAAATTTTCCCAGCGGAGAAATTCAAACC
This sequence comes from Rhipicephalus microplus, assembly GCF_043290135.1. NCBI lineage: Eukaryota > Metazoa > Arthropoda > Arachnida > Ixodida > Ixodidae > Rhipicephalus > Rhipicephalus microplus. The sequence goes on from NC_134700.1 coordinate 92,428,061, forward strand.
CGAAAATGCGGGCGCATAACGCCTTCGGTTTGTGCAGCGAAATTGAGACATTGTGGCAGTCTTAGGAATATGATATGTGAACACAGTACGATTGTGATTCAGCCGTGGTGGTGGCGCGTCGCTGAGAGGAACCAATCTGTGATTGTCGCTGAATCATCATCCACCACTAAGCGGTTTCATTCCGTATTTCTACCGCGCACAGCACACTTGAAACCTTCGGAATCACTGCAGAAACTCGTGGATGACGCGTGGACAAAACGCACACTGGTCACAGCTGCTCGTCGGATGGTTTGGCACGCAGCGTTCAGTCATGTGTGTGGAAGGTTCACTACAATGCGAGCACATCACAAACTTCGCCTGCACTGTCCACTCTCGGCACAACTGAACAGAGGATACACACATTTCAATACACTTTCATTCCACACATGCACAAAATTTCAAGACCTTTTTGAACCTCACAAACCAAACGAAAAGCGCGATGGCGCGAGAACATAGGTCATACAGGCAGCAACACTGAATTACCCTCGCGCACCATATTCTACCCGGCCTCTGCTGCACCTGTCGGTGAAAGAAAGGAACCTTCAACGTGAATTGCGTGTTCGGATGGGCTGAGAAAGTAGCGTATATTCTGTCCTATACAACTGTGACATTAGGCGTTGTACATCAATACTGATCACGACGCTCCCTACCTCCTAACGAAGTGCGGCACTTCTGTGCGGGGAGAAGCCATGAATCCCTTTCAATTTGAACTTTCTAAACTTTCTTGTTTCTTAAAACAGTCCTTTTTTCACCTTTCTTTCCGACAAGTGGCGAGATCTCGCTTACCTCACATTCACTGACTCTATGTTCTTCCCCCATCATTAGGTGCTAATCGATCCTAAGTGGTACCACTCACTCAGTGATCAACATCAAACGCCGTAAACAACACGAAACCACAATAACCGAGTGAACTACCTGCCTCATTTCAAAACACAATCAACAAAATAAAACAAGTGTACAGGCCAAAGCAAAACAAAATAAAAGATAACTTAAACTTCGACACAAGGTCTCCACTAAAATAACAAGCACAATGACCGAACAAAAATTATAGAACAGAAAAATCACACGCAACATTGCGGACTCTTATGACCCTAGCCGATCCCTGAGCGCTCAGCGTCTACCTGTATGCAGACTTCTTCCCCGATTACGAGTCTCGGACCCTCGTTAGATGGTCCAAACTTCATCTTACTCAACTAAGTCGCGGACTGGGGCATGTGCGAAGCTTTCCTATAAGGCCACCGCTGCGCATGCCCGGGTTTGGTGTGGTGTACATCGAGTGTGCTGCAGTTCCCCTCTGGCCCCACAAAAACTACCCCGTTGCGATCTAGGCATTCCTCAATCTCATCTACTCCCTCTAACGTACGGTCTACCACCGTGTCGGCCAAGACTCCGACAACTGCATCCTCAGAAAACCCATTCTCGTCCGACTCCATATCTGTTACTCCTACTGGTAATGTCTCGTCGTCGCGTGGGACCTTCGAGGTACAAACCGCAGCTAAACCGTCTCTGTCTGCTCTAGCAACCTCGACAACTTTTGTTTCACCTAGTGGCACCAGCGTGCCAGCGTTCCCCCCAAACACACACTCGCTCAATTGCGGAACATCCTCCTCGATCACGTAAATTTCATTAACCACATCCCCACACGGTGTGCCGCGACTCGTTTTTACGGAGCTTGTTTCCTCGCGCATAGTTACGATCGCAATTGACCTCTGCGCGTCACCATGGTGAGGAGGAGTTGCGTCTAAAATTCCAGATTCGAATTTTGTTGCCATCTCCTTGTCTTTGTGAATGCGACTGCCACCCGTCGAATTCCATTTTCGTCGCCGGTATCGGTGACATTCTCGCCGAATGTGACCAAACCTGCCACAGTTATAGCACCCGCTGGGATAAGGGAGCTGCTTCGGCAGTTCCTGCCAATTTTGTTCCACCTTATTGCGTACTGCCAAGCTCTCCACAAGTTATTCGAGGCGGTCAAGGCGGCTATGCATCTCATGAACATCTGTGTTCTCTTCTACGTATTGAACGGCTAATGAATGACTCATCGACACTTTCTTCTTCTGTTATTCCTTGACCGCTATGGCAATGGCCTCGTCAAGTGTTTTTGGATCCCGAGAGAGAACAAATCTGCGGACCGGATCTTTCAGGCCTAATAAAAATTGTGAGAGTAATTGTCCGTCTACAATTTCGCGGCGCTGTGAAGCTTTCACCGGATCCTGACTATCGCAGCTTGCCAGGGTGGCGGTCCCGAGGATGCGCAAGCGACTCGCAAATGACTGCACCTCTTCATCTGCCTTCTGCCTCGAGTTTAAAAACCTTTCCGTTTTGAAGATAAGGCGCTCCGTATCGAACCTCTTGAGGGCCTAATATTTGAATTCAGAAAAAGTTGAAGCCGCAGCGACGCCATCATCCCACCACGCAAAATCGTGCGCCGCGCCTACCATCTAGCATTGTGCTATGCAGACCAGCTCATTATCCCGCCATCCACCCAAGTGACCAACCTGTTCCGAAATTTTCAAGAAAACCCCAATATCCGGACCCGTATCACCTCCGGTAAACGATGGAACCATGTCCGCTAACATTAACACGCTCATTTCTAGTGGGTAGTCTCTGTCGGCCATCTTGTAAGCCTGCTCGTTCATTTTGCCGCCTCTCCTTCCCTAGTACGAGGGTGAAATCTCGCACCGTTGCTCCAGCAGTAATCCAACCACTGCCACCACTTGAGACGTCCCCCGCTACGCCACCGATTACCAAAGAGAGGGAAGACCTCTCAACCCCTTGTCTATCCGGTTCCCTCTTGGCTATATGTCTCAATCACTTTCCACATACAGGGATTCGTGCTGGGGCCGGGAAGTAAGAGTTGCTACGACCTGTTTCCCTTTACCGATTCAATTAATTTATTAGCAAGTGCAAATGGCGTACACACATACTGTCCGTGAACGACATCTCTCTTACAAGTAATTCTAACACATCAGCAAATACTCGCGACACGCAAAACAGGATACATAAGTTAAGCAACTGTGACAATACAAGCGTGCCTCAATACAAAGTTAACACACGACGACACAAATGATAAAGTCAATAACAAAACCGCGCAATGTCTCAATTCGCCACCTCTCTTCCCGAAAAGTCATTCTAAATAAGGTGCATAAAGTCTGTCTCACGAAAGGTCCACGTTGACGGGGGCCTCGGAGCTGGTTGTTCGAGTCGGGGCTCAGGGCTTCTTCCTGGGGTCATTGTCCGATTCGTCAGCGTCTTCATCGTCTTCTTCGTCGTCGTCTACGTCGGGCCCCTCAATAATTTTTACCTTATCCCTCTTTCATACCGCTTTATTCACTCGCCTCCCATCCCTAACTTTCATTCCTCATCGTACCTTCTTTGCCCTTCTATCCCTAACTTTCATTCCTCATCGTACCGTCCTTGCCCCAGTCATCATCTCATCGCCTTTCATTGCTATCTCTTCGCACAGTCATCTTCCTTTTCTATTCCGTCTGTCTACTATCTCGAGCTCATCCTATCGTATCTCTCTGACTCTTCACATCGTATCTCAGACCCCTCGCATCTTCTCGTAGTCCCTTTTTGTAGGACCCGAGTCCACCCTACCAGGGCATCAAACCAATCGCCACTATCGACGTGGCATATCTTCTTCTCAGTCGGAGTGTATCATCTTCGGTGGCCACCCCCGCGGCCAACACTGGTAGAAAACCCTCTCCCAAACAAAGCCGAGCAAGTAACAATGTACGAACTCAAGCCTCAGGGAGAGTGATGGGCGAGCCGTCCGAAGACAGTTTAATTACGGGCGAACAATGGTCTCGATTCTTCCGGTACTTGGTGAGCCGATGTCCAGACCAAGTCTCAACGTTTCCATGCGGCTTGGTGTCTCCCGCGAAATTCTCTGTAGCCACTGCTTCTTCGTCATTCAACGCCGCGGGCGGCCATCCGCGCAGAACGCAGTAATGAGCCCTGGAGCCGCGGAGGCTGACGGAAAGTCCAACCCGGCTGGGCACAGGCGCTGCGGCAAGGTCGCAGTCCCCTAACCAACAAAAGGCGCTCTGCTACTCCCCCATGCCCCAAATCTGAAAGTTGCGCGCGGATTACCTCCATCGTACATTGTCAGACTGTCTGCAGACGACAAAACGCCGCCCGGTCCTCGTGTTTGCAGGGGGAAGCCTGGGAGAATAGTAGAAATAATCCTTCTGGTAGTTCACTCCGGAATGCCCATTCTTTACACGGAAGGTCTTCTTTCTCTTTTTTTATGCGTGGGTTTGAGAAACGAACGAAAACATCTTGAGACGAGCGGGGTTCAGTCCGTGTTTGCGGGGACGTCACAGACGTATGCGGTTATTTGCGCGCCGCCTTCCTCTCTTTTCCTCCTCCTCCCACCTCTTCGAGGCTGCCGCCGCGTCAGTAATAGCCAGATGCCGTCACGTGGGGCCAGTCGTAGTGTTCGTTTTGTAGTGAAGAGGAATGCCCACTAGCGCAGCGACATGGACCCGTTGGCGCAAGGCGCTAGCTGGGACTGCCTGGTTGCTGCTGCGACGGCGCCCGCATATCCGGCCTGCTCTTCCTGCTTCTGTCCTGACGCTGCTACCGCTTATCGCCTTGCATTTACAAAATATATTGGTGGAGGCTGCCGTGGTTTTCCCCGACCCTCGAAATGCGTAGCTGAAAGCTGCCATCCGTCATGGCTGACGACGCTGTCATCACACCCCCCAGGCTTCGCTACCCAGGGGCTGTTCCGGTGCCCACATCCTGCGTGAACCCGACATCTTCAGCGGCACAGACAAGAAAGACAATAAGAATTGGCTGCAATCCTACTAACGAGCGAGCGCTACCAACAAATGGGATGATGCTATGAAACTGGGTTCTATGATGTTTTATTTACTGGTTGTCGCCAAGCTGTGGTACAGAAACCACGAGACGGACATTCCTACTTGGACGACGCTCAAGACCGGCCCAACAGCTGTTTTTGGACGCCCTTGAGGGCACACACTTTACGCAGAACTACGACTACGAAGCCTGTCCCAACAAACTGGTCAGACATTCACCAGCTACATCGAGGACATCCTCGACCTCCGCTGGCGTGTTGACCCGACGATGCTGAAAACTGAGAAACTGACAAGGTATGACAAATTATGAGAGGCATTTCAGACGACGCCTTTCAAATGTTCCTCTTGAAAAACCCTGCCACTGTCTCGGAGCTCATCAAGCTGTGTCAGAGTTTTGACGTGCTCCGACGACAGCGTCTTCTCACGCGACGCCCTAACGTCCCGGATGACACCCTCTCAAGCTTTAAAACTACCTCTGACGGTCACTCGTTGATATTGCACACCAAAGAGTTTGTTCTTGCTGAGGTCGCTTGTCAGCTGTTGCTGCTATGAACAGCCAGCCAACCGCCATCACATCTGCCAGCAAACATTCTTGAGGTAAACCAGAAGCAAGTTTGCGTGGCTCTGCCACCTGCCCACGACACTTCGCCGTTGTCAACCCCTGTGGCCTGTGCCGAGGTGAATGCACCTCAAAGCTATGCTGAGGTTGCCGCAAGGCCATCTTTTCAGACTTTTAAGTCACTACCATCAGCCGAGCCCACTCCTCGGTTTGCTCAGCTAAGGTCCCTCCAGAGTAGTGGACAATGGCACACACCCGACAATCGGCCGATATGTTTTGCCTGTGGGTTTCCTGGCTACATAGCACGATACTGCCGTCGGCGTGTCCCTGCCTATCACCAGAACTACCTGCAGAGCTTCGAACCTGTCCCTTATGCGCCACCGTGTCTTTCGTTCAGCATCCCGACCAGGCTCTCAGCCTCCCGATCAGATCATCGTACGCCGACCACCACCATCCTGTTAACCATCGCTCGCCATCACCTCGACGCCGCTCGCCATCGCCGATGCGTCATCGCCCTAAACTAATTGCTGCAGTTCCAGAAGCAGGAACTGCGACAACCGCGAACAGACCAAGGCCTCTCTCTTCACCGACGAATGTACTCGATGTATATGTGGACGGCGTCGCTGCACTCTCTCTTGTCGATACTGGTGCCGCAGTTTCAGTGATCAGTGCCAGACTTCACCGCTTGCTCAAAAAAGTTATGACGCCACAAGCAAGTATAACGCTTCATACAGCAAGCGCAGAACACGTCACGCCAGCCGCTGCCTGTACTGCTCGCATTGCGATCGACGGCCTCATCTATGTCATCAAATTGATAGTGTTGGCATCCTACTCCCGTGACCTCATTTCGGGCTGGGACTTTCTCTCTGCTAATAAGGCTGTCATCGATTGCAAGCGCGCTGAGGTGACTTTTGAAGTGTTTAGCGAGGCTACTTTATATGACGCTGTTGAAACCGGGAACAAACTATTTGTTGCTGAAGACGTTACCATACCGCCCCACTCTTTTGTCCTTGCCATGGTGTCTTGCAATGCGCTCGCTGAGTCAAGTGCCCTTTTCTCGCCATCTGCCGTTTTCGTTCGTCGCAAGTGTTCGTCGCTAACTCATGCTCTTTTGGAACTTCATGACAGTGTCAGCAGACTGCTCATCTCAAATCTGCTGTCACGTCCTGTAACACTACTTCGGGGCGAGTGCGTCGGGCGTGTTTAGGTCTCGACCATTCTGCAATTATTGACATGCTGACTGGTTCGTTCGCCGAACACGAAGTCACTGGATCGACCTGCGCCTCTTCGTCACAGACTACTAGACCTGACATACGGAGCAGCTCCATCGCCGACACGTTAACCGTTTCGCAACGTGCTCAGCTTCTACATCTCTTGAACAGCTTCCGTTCTTCCTTTGACCGCCAGCATAGTCCCCTCGGCCGCACATCAGCTGTGGGTCACCGCATCGACACGGGCACCAATGCACCACTGCGTCAAAGACCCTATCGCGTGTCTGCGACATAGCGCCAGGTTATCGGTGATCAAGTAGCTGACATGCTCAAGCGTGGCTTCATCCAGCCTTCTAATAGCCCCTGGGCATCTCCAGTCATTCCCGTTACGAGGGACGGGTCAATTTCTTCTGTGTTGACTACCGTCGCCTTAGCAAAATAACTCGAAAGAACGTTTACCCCCTATCGAGATTCGACGATGCCCTTGAAAGCCTCCAAGGTGCAGAGTTCTTCTTTTCTATTGACTTACGGAGTGGCTACTGGCAAGTCCCTATGGCGCCTGAAAATCAGCCTAAAACGGCCTTTGTCACACCTGATGGCCTTTACGAATTCCAAGTCATCCCTTTCGGTCTTTGCAACGCGCCCGAAACATTCGAGCGGATGATGGACAATCTTTTGCGTGGCTTGAAGTGGATAACAAGCCTGTGCTGCTTAGATGACGTGGTTATACTTTCGCCAGATTTTCCGACGCATCTACGCAGGTTAGATGAAGTACTACAGTGCCTAACTGACGCCGGCCTTCAGCTCAACCTGAAAAAATGCCGCTTTGGCGCAAGTCAGCTCACGATTATCGACCATGTTGTCTGTAGAGACGGTATTCTTCCTGACACCGCCAATCACGCAGTTGCATAGTTCCTTAAACCCTCATCTCTGAAGGATCTGCGCAGCTTCTTCGGACTCTGCTTGTATTTGTGCCGCTTTATTCGAAATTTTGCGATGTTCATCGCCCCTTTGACTGAACTTTTACGGAATGGCTCGAAAAGTAACGCTTGATCACCCGCCTGTGATGGTGCCTTCAAAAGGTTGCGCCACCTGTTGACCTCACTGCCAATCAGGCGTTACTTCGACCCAAATGCTCCGATTCAGGTACACAGCGATGCAAGTGGCGTTGGACTCGGTGCCGTACTCGCGCAGCGCAAATTGGGCTTCCAGGAGTACGTAGCCGCTTACTCAAGAAGTACCCCCACTGAAGCGGAGAAGAATTATTTTATAACAGAGAAGGAGTGTCTGGCAATCATTTGGGCTCTAGGTTAATTGAAATCGTACCTTTATGGTAACCCTTTTGACGTAGTCACCGATCACCATGCACTTTGTTGGTTATCCACGTTGAAGGACCCATCCGGCCGTTTAGCTCGCTGGGCTTTGTGGTTGCAAGAATTTGACATGCGTGTTGTCTACAGGTCTGGCCGACGTCACACTGATGCCGACGCCTTATCGCGTTCACCTGTTTCATCGGAAAGTTCTGCCTGTGTATCTGCCGTGGACGAAACGGTTGCGTTTCCAGCAAACTGCGACATGGCGTCTGAGCAACGTAAGGATGGCTGGATCAACGCTCCTCGGCGATTCCTTTCAGACCCGGCAACTTTTTCATCTCTCGAACATTGCGCCGTCAAGCGATTCACTTTGAGATCCGCGATGACCACCTTTATCGCAGGAATTACAAGTCTGACAGCTGAGGGTGGTTACTGGTCATACCTCGCCATCTTTGTGCTGCAATTTGTTCGGCTTTCCACGCTGACCCTCAGTGCGCACATGCGGGCATCTTCAAAACAAACGCTCGGATTTCCTCCTGGTTTTATTGGCGAGGCATGTACACCTTTGTGCGCAAGTACATTCAGTCATGCCCGCAGTGCCAACGACAGAAAGCTCTGCCTCATCACACCTCTGGTCCGATCCAACCAATCTCTTGCCCAGCCAGGCCTTTCGACCACATTGGAATTGATCTGTACGGGCCTCTTCCATTCACGGCTTCCGAAAACCGTTGGATCGTTGTCGCTGTCGACTAGTTGACGTGATACACAGAAACAGCCACTTTGCTTGCTACCACAGCACGCGACGCATCATCTTTTCTCCTGCGATACTTCATTCTCTGTCACAGCGCACCGCGTGAACTTCTCAGCGACAGAGGACGTGTGTTCCTTTCTGAAGCCATCAGCGCACTCCTTGCCGAATGCGGTATCATTCATCGCACTACCACCGCCTACCATCTCCAACCAAATGGCTCGACGGAAAGATTCAACCGTATCCTTGGTGACATGATATCTAAGTGTGTTGTCTCAGACCACTCCGATTGGGACCTCATTCTGCCTTTTGTGACATACGCCTACAATACTGCTCCGCAGGCGACTACGGGCTTTTCATCACTTTTTCTGTAATATGGCCGAGACCATTCCACCACACTAGATACCATTCCGCCCTACCACTCCAATTCCTCTGAGTCTACGCCAATATCTGAAGCTGCCCGCCGCGCCGAATAATGCCGTAAGCTTGCCCAGTCGTTCACAATCATCGACTTATGGAGACAAAATTTCGGCGTGACGATAACCACCCGTGCGCTAACTTTGTTCCAGAAACCCTTCTGTGGCTTTGCGTTCCAGCTCTCCCGACAGGCCTTTCTTGAAAGCTTGTTTCAAAATACCAGGGACCCTACCGCGTTGTCTCCCAGACTTCACCTGTTAACTGCGAAATCGTACCCATGACGCCATTCACAGACCAGCGCTTTCGCGGTCGCGAAACCGTTCACGTACAGCGGTTGAAACCATATTACCAACCGCTCGTACTCTGTTCTCCGCGAGTCACCAGGATGGCTCTTTTTTTTGACGCGAGACGATATGTAATGAAGAGGAATGCCCACTACCGCAGCGACATCGACACGTTGGCGTGAGGCGCGAGCTGGGACTGCCTGGTTGCTGCTGCGACGACGCCCGTATATCCGGCCAGCTCTTGCTGCTTCTGTCCTGACGCTGCTACCGCTTATCGCCTTGCATTTACATTATAGTTTGTTTACTGTCTCTAGCGACTAACATCTTTGCTCTTGAGGCAAAGACTCTTTGGGGTACAGCGCTTCTGTTTTGACGAATACGAACTTGTGCTTCCGTGCGTGTTGTGCTGTGAAACGTTTTTCACCCAGCAATGACGTCGCTGTTCCTTCCCGTGAGTGGATGTTGCGCCTTCTAGTGACAGGAAAAGTCTAGCGACGGCCAAAAGGTCTTCATATAACCACCCGTTAAGCGCTACAAGTTAAGACAAAAAACATGATTGCATACAATCGGAAGTGACAATTCAAGCCGAAATTTTCGAATACAATTTGCAAAGTTGCCGGTCTTTCACTGTGAGTATGGTCCCATGCCTGCTCGATTCGAAGCCTGCTTCAACGCTGAAGACATGTTGCAGTTAATTCTGCAGGAGGTCGTGATATCTCACTTTAGTTTCGTTAACGCCTCTGTGGGGTTTGTCTTTTTGTCAACAATACAGATTTACGTGTTTTGCTTGTCATTGTGCACCAACTGGTTTGAGTTCACGGTACTGCTTTGTGCGATTAGCATGCACGCGGAAAGACGATCAACAATTTAAGTGTGAAAGTTCAGGGATTTAACGCTGCTGTTTTGAGTGAACAAAACTAGAGTGCAGCAACTCACATAAAGATTGGTACTCTCCGTTCATTTTTGTTGTGCGCTGTTATATTTCTGAGCATAATGCTCTTAGTGGCTCTTTTTCATTGACCGATTAGCCGGGAGAATCTCGATACGTGGGAATCTATTGAAAGCGTGCATGCCTTCAAGACATTGAGTGTGCATATCAAATAAGAACCTCACACGTACGCGCCATTTCGCGTGATAGTTTACTTGCTAATTTGTGTGAAGGCTTATATCTGTGACTACAGCCCTCGCGCACTGATCGTGTATGGATGCACGCTAGTTCATTCATACGCTAGGTCATTCTTTCAGTGTTATGAGTTCGTTTGTAAGATGAGTCCCCAAGGCGCACTTCCGAAGTATGATTGGTGCGTCTAGCCACTTCTCGTGAGGAGAGCTGTTTGAATCTATCAACTATGAATAATGTACACCTTCTTACACACTACTGATGCCTCAGATGCCGCACCAAACTCAAGAATTGGCCGTCGATGACATCGCCACCTGCCGTCGACGTCGCTGCATCGGTGTGTATGCTAGTGCTCACTGTTCCCGCTACAAAAGCAGCTCTGCTCTTCATTTCAAGAGCACTAACCAGATGGCGTGCTGTCGCCCCGGTTACCAAGAAGGCTAGGAAGGAAGCTGCAAAGTTTTGGAACCATCTCAACTCATGAGTAAGAAGACAAGCATGAAACAGAGGTTTATAACTGCAGTTCAAGGGGTCAGACTAGAAGGGGATGAGGCAATGAAGTATATAAAAGCAATGATGAAAGAAAAATTTAAACACGTAGAAATCGTTGCATGCACTGTACTAGATGAGGATGTGCTAATTACATCAGTGGCTCAACTGCAACAACAAGAGTGGGAAAGGGAAGAAAAAGAGTTCCTAATAGCAGATCAACAGGCCTTCACGGCATCCCAATTATGCCAATAACGAAACAAGGGCCTAACTCTAAGCAAACATTAGGAGAGGCAGCGAGCAAAGTAATAATGAATGGTGAAGCTCCCAATGGGTGGAAACTAAGCATGATGAGCATGATCTATATAAGAAAGGGGGACAAAGCCATATAAACAACTACTGTCCTATAACAGTGACATCAGTAGTTTACAGGCTGGTGATGCTGGTAGTAAGGGAAAGACTACAGACATGGGTGAAGAATGAGGGGGTTTCGTAAACAAAGGAGGGTTCCGTAAACGAAGGAGGTTGGAGGACGATCTGTTTTCAAAACAGTCATTACCAGCATTGATGTATGCAGATGATATAGTATTATTAGCCGACAACAAGAAAGATCTGCAGGGATTGATAGACATCTGTGGTAATAAGGAAGATAGGTTAAATTTGAAGCTCAGCAGGGAAAAATCGGCAATCATGATCTCTAATGATTATAAAGGCAGTGAGCATAAGATACAAGAAGTCACGCGAGAAATAGCGGATAAATACAAATACTTGGGCGTATGGATAAATAACGGGGCTGAGTATGTGGGGGAGCACGAAAGATACGTAATGAATAAGGGCACCAGGAATTCAGCTGTAATGAAAAATAGGGCTTTGTTGAACTACAATAGGTATGACGTTGTGAGCGGCATTTGGAAAAGTGTCATGGTTCCGGGTTTGACGTTTAGCAATGCGGTCTTGTGCATGAAACCAGAAGTTTAAGCAAGATTAGAAATCAAGCAACGTGGCTTAGGTAGACTTTCTTTGGGAGCATACGGGAATACCCCGAATCCGGGGGTACAGGGTGACATGGGATGGACATCGTTTGAGTGCAGGGAAGGTAGCAGGAAGATAGAATTTGAGAAGCGATTCGAAAAAATGGGAGAGAAGCCTTCGGCTGCGAAAGTTTTCAGCTGCTTGTACATGAAGAATGCTGGTAATAAATGAAGGAAGCGAACTCGAAAAACGTCAAGCAAGTATTTAAAAACAGCAGATTACCAAGCCAATGGGAAACATTGGTTAAGAAGAAGGTGAAGGAAACGGAGAGAAGTAAGTGGAAGATAGGAATGCTTACAAAATCATCACTTGAGAACAACTTCAGTTTTAAGCAGCAAATTTCAAGGGATAAGATGTACTATACATCTCAGGGCAGTTGTCTGCTCTTCGAGACTAGAATGGGAGTATTGCAGACGAAGATGTACCGAGAAAAATACGAAGGCACAGACGCGGTATTTAGTGCGTGTGGAGAAGAGGAGGAAATGACTGGACATTTGAAAATGTTCTGTGAAGGGCTCCGCCCCATACTTGAAGATAATGGCATGGAATTTTTCAAAGCATTGGAGTTTAGGGACAGTGAAGGCAAGATGGACTTTAAACGGGTAGAAATAACCAGGAGGAGGCTAACTGATTGGTGGCTACAATTGAGGCGCGAGTGAAATTCAATCCTCAAGCAACACTGACAGTACTTAACTTTATGGCTAGGTGGAGTGAACCACCACCCAATTTAAAGGGCACAGCCGGATTCATCCATTCATCGATCCGACAGTGTGCCATCTTGTGCGTTGGTTTGGCCGAAGATAGACGTATTTTGTATCTGGTATCTTTCTTCATCTTCTTTCTACCCCAAGAACTTTTTACGACAAACAATCATTGTCTTACAGACTACCTTCTTTGTTAAACTTTTTAAACCGTGAAGATTGCGATCCTTCCTCTAAAAAAACTGTCAGAATAAACACTTCCCCCCACTGATAAATTTTCCTCAATGATACATCTCTCAGAATTTATGCCTGTTCTTTCCTTTTTATTTTTGCTTTTCATGTTCATGCCACTTCACGACCATACATTTGAACTATTCTCTTTTCATCTTAGCACTGTTTTCATAAACTTTTTGTATTACTTTTTTGTGATGTTATACCTATATGTTTATTATTTATTTGTTGTGCATGATTGTCTGTCATTCCTGCTGCTTTGTCAACTTGTGAACGGGGTCAGGGCCTCGTCAAGCTCTTGAGCTTTTAGTCCTGTACTCCACCTAATCGAAAGAAAAGAAAACGATTGATTTATTTATTGATTGATTGATTGATCGATCGATTATTTTTTTGTCTCCCACCATACGATGTGGGTGCAAGTACACCGACCACATAAATATATGTAGCAGAACTTACAATTTTTTACCTTAGGGCAGTGTTTGTCATACTCCGCGTCCTGTATTGAGCGAGTGGGACATTTCATCTATGCGTGGTCACTGGTGAGTTTGTGTAAAAAAGACTATCAAAAATACCTAGTGAAGAGGACTGTAAAACGTTCAGGGTGCGGGGTGGGTTCGAAAATGAGATAGTGCGGAATACAGAGGAAGGTGACGTTTAGTGTGGACAATGTCAGGTGGAAGAAAAAATGAGTAAATAGATGGTTGCCAAAGGTGAACTGATGATGACAATCACCGTGCTGGGGACTGCGTTGGTGCTAGTGCAAGAAAAAACAAAGGCTACAGGAGAAAGAATTTGGTCAGCTGAGGAGACAATAGCGAAACAGGGCGAGACAAACAAAGGAACAGCCCATTGCGGGAACACTAGGGCGCCGGCACCAAAAACAGCGAAGAAAGAAGGAAAAACAGGTTTGGAAAACAGGTTCAATCAGTTAAATGGCCAGAAAACGCAGCTTCCGCCGGCATTACAAGCGCAAGTAACATACAGGTGCGTGACCCTGCAGCAGAAAAGCCACAGCATGTCATAGTCTCCTGGGACTCGAATTTAAATTGATGTGCAGAAGCAATCAGAGGAAATGTAAAAAGCGATAAGAGGGTTTCAATAGGCACGCTGCCAGGACATAAGCTGGAAGCATTGATGAGGCAAGTGACTGCAAAACTCACAATTAAATCTAATGAACGAAACCTCATGATAATTGCGGGTGGTCAAAACGACGTCTTGAATGAAGAATCGGAGGGACTAGCGACTGCATTGGCGAAAGGAGTAGATGACATGCGCGTGATTTCCCCTAAGGTACAGGAAGTGCTATGCCCGATACCATGGGTACCGGTGCATAACAGCAACCTGCAAATAGCGGTTGTCGATGCAAATGATAAGATATGGCAGATGGGTCGCGATAAAGGGTTTGAGGAAGAGGAGGAGGAGGAGGAGGAAGAAAACAAGCGTAAAGACAGGGAGGCCTGAAAAATGGTTTGACGTAGTCGAAATAAACATGGAGGTGCATAGGTGGGGTGGTTTCCAACGATACAAAGTTCACTTCTGTATGAGGCTAGTTCATCACGTAGTTTGGCGACTTGCAGGACGTGCAGTGCTTTCCGGGAGGAGGGAGCACGTGGGCCCTTCAGTGTTCACAATAGCTAGTAACAAGAAAAAGAACCAGGGGGACTCATTGACCAGTGGTATAGCAATAAACCAGTAAAGAGGTAAAAGGAAAGATAAGGTGCATGTTGCAATTAGGTACATCAATATATAGGGTGTCAGAAAAAAGGCAAAATAGAGATTGAGGAGTCGTTAGCCGATAGGTGTCTATGAGCTTACAGAAACAGTTTTCAAAGACTTAGAAGGGCCATCAGAAATCTTCAGTTATACTTGGGAAGGATGCAACAATATCGTATCAGAAAGAAAGGTGATAGTGTTGGAATGCTAATCAATAGCGTGTTCAGAACACCTCTAGGTTTTGGGCACAGTAGGGGGAAGAAAACTTGGCTAGGTGTAGCTTACATGTGGATGGGCAATAACTGCAAAGAAAAGAATTCGAAGTTACTGAATTGCGTACGCAGCGATATCAAATATTATGCTCACGGGGCGAAATAATCTATTTAGGGGACATGCATGATCACAAACAGGACCTTGATTGATATTCAGACATCAGTGGCAGGTTATTGCTTGGTCTCTGCGCGCAAGATATTCTTCAGATAATAAACGCTTGGCTTGAATGGGAGAGGCAGCTCACGTGGGAAGGTGGACACAGGGAATCGAGGATTGATTGTTGTCTCATGACACAGGGAATCTATGACAAAATTAGAGAGGTGAGAATAGACGAAGAAGGCATTAAAAGTCGGGTAGTGATAATAAACGACTAACATTGAAAAATGGCACTAAAGCTGAAAATAGGAACACAAAATAAAGATTTGGAAGGTCGCATATAAATGAAACAAATGAAAAATATAGCCACAAGAATCGACGAAGTAGAAAGATTGCCGGCCTAACATTGGAAGCATAGTGAGCTGCTGAATCTAATGACGAGGGAGTAGGAAAGAGAGGAGGAAACTACTTGCTGAGAAATCCAAGAAGCGATCAAAAATCGACGGTAAGCATGATGGGAGCACCGTCTGGCAAAGAGAGAGAAGTGGCCACATGATGAAGTAAACAAAATATGGGAAATAAATTCAGAGAAAAAATCAATGTGTGGAAGTAGGCCAAGGCTAAAAGTAGGGGTGAAAGTGAACGCCGGGTGACAGAGATTCGCGAAATGAAAGACACAACTAGAAAATTTTGTAGCCACCTAAAAGCACTGGGCAAAAATCTGTTACATTAAAACAACAAAGCGTAGATGGAGGAGGAAATAAGTTAAAAGCGTACGAAGCACTGGGCTATATTCGAAAGCTAACAACAGAGTCGTTCAAAAAAGTGACCCAGAAACTTTCCCGGGATTGCAAGTATGAAAAAGAGTGCAACTGAGGAAGAGGTAGTACTTGAGAATTTCGATTGCAAGAAGGCTGAAGAAAAAACTTCTAAGCGCACTACTCCGGCCTTAGATGGGGCCTTAGAAGCGCACTACTCCGACCTTAGTTAACAAACTAAGACTTAGCACTAAAGGAGCACTGCTCAAATTCACAAAAAGCGCTTACAGAAAGCGAATTCTTCATCTCTACTTTGATGGTGAACTTGTACCCAGGCCTGAAGTAATGCTTACAGACTAAGCTGTCACCATTAGCATCAATGTATGTGAATGTTGGCTGTCGCAATAAACATTTTGACTTTACACCATGTCTGTTTGTTTTCTACTCACAAATTTCCACGCTTCAGGAAATATCCTACCGCAGCAAAAAATATGGCAGAAAACATCGTGCTATGGCTCTCACAGTTTATTGCAACACTTTTTCAGTTCACTATATTTATTAATTGTTCTTTAGGAACTCTGGCACTTACCATTAGGAGATGCTATTCTCAAGAAGCATTTTATTCTGTTGTGCACATAAAACCATTCATGAAGGGTTGTGCCAGCTACTTCAAAACTAGGCATGCATAATAATACTTCCTTTAAATGAGTGCTGTACTCATCAGCCATTTGTTTCAGAATTCACACAACATATGCAGAGCAAATGCAATGCATTATCTTAATTTTAACGTTGCTTTTGCAAATATAGCCAAACATAAAAGTTCGCATATTGACTGTCTTGATACAGCCAAAAAAATGCGACTATGCACGAAGAATGAAGTCGTCGTGTCATTCTCTTTATAATTTATTTAGTTAGGCAAGAGTCACAAGCAAACTTTGAAGGCTACCAACCTCAGCAAAAATATTTCTGAAAGTTGTACATCGCTTTGTAAAACATCCAGTTACACAATTCTAACTGTTTGTGCTGTAAGTATTATTGCTCTCCGCTTACTGCAGATGCCCACAGATTGAGAAATATATATGCCATATGTTCACTGAAGTGCTGTAGCTGCAGTGCTCCCTAATGTTCTAAATGCAAACAGTCCCTGATTTGAAGGTATTCGACAGATGTCCATAACTGTTTCCCTGTTTCTTTCTTTTCATATGAAAGTGATGTTAACGAAAAAAGTCACAGTTTTACTGCAAGGGCGATGCAATGAATGCAATAGGAATAACTTGGAATGTAACGCTGAAAATGGCTAGCAGATTGAAACCGGCAGCGTGCTGCTCAGGCGCAAATTACGCACAAAACCAACACATACGAGATGAGAGACAACGTGTTCAACTCTTCACTTAACACGCTGTTTAAATGAAATTAATGCACGAAACGTCATCACAGGTACAGATTAGAGTGCGAGCTAGTGAGGGTCCTAATTGCTACTTCACTGTGTTTGAAAAGCGTGCTCTGATTCCCTTCTTTGTTTTCTCTGTTTTTCCCTCCTCCCGAAAGCGTGAGCAGGTGTTGCGCTTTCCAGGTAGCATCTGCCAGCTTGCTCTTTGCCCCTTTCCTCTGTGTCCTAGTGTAAATGTGTATGCAATTCAAATGACTAAATAAATTTGTAAATGGCGCCTGCCTAGCGAGTGAAGTTGATCATTGTGATCGAGGCAACTAACGCAATCATTCCCGTGAAAGGCCAAAGCGCATGATTCTCCCCAACCGAACGATACGCGTGAGCGCAGAAGCACTTCACCCCCCGCCCCCATGAGTGGGACAAAGTACGCGTAAGAGATAAGCATGCGTTCGCGCATTTTGACAAGCTGGGTGCCGATCGCGGGTGGCTTTTTATTGTGTTAGCAATTGAAAGGACACCCTGCACTGAACATTGCCCCCACCGTCGGCGTCTGCGCGACCATTACTCGCTGTATATATATATATATATATATATATATATATATATATATATATATATATATATATATATATATAGGAGTCACAAATTGTTTCGACGTTTCAGCCGGAGTCTGGCCTCCATCAGGATTGAGGGTACAGTTTGTTGGTGCTCAGCTTTATACAATCTTAAATCACAGCGGGAGAGAGCAAGAGGAAGAAAGAAAAGAAAAAAGAAAAAAATAGGAAAAAGAAAAAGAAAAGAATATAGAGTGAACTACCCCTGGCGCGCCCTTTCATTTTTCCTTCGCCCTCCGCCTCTCTCCCCTTTCTTCATTTCACCTTTAGGATGTCTGCGGTCTGTGTATCCTTCCTTTCACTAACGCTTTGTTCCGGACCAGACGGCGTCTCCTGGCTCTGTTGGTTCGGTGTGGGGGAAGAGACTTTTTTTTAAGAATTCTAAGCCTTTAACCTCTCAGCGCCACGTCGACATCTCGTCGTTGAAAGAGAGGCGCCGCGCATTGTCGCAGAGGCTGGCAAGCGGGTGCAATGTCAATCCTTGCCCGCTTCTGGATTACGCGTGCAGTAGGGGCCTCCCGACTGTGCACTGGGTTGCTGTTGGGCATATCATGCTTGGCACGTTTGATCGGCTAGTAAAGTAAAAACAGAAACAGATGGCAGCTGTACTTAGGAAGAGTAGTTACACTTGGAAATGTTTTGAGTTGTCCAGTGCCCTTTGCCGCTGCAGTGCCGTGAACTCAGCGTATGGAATGCTCTTTTTGCAGTGGCTTGGGTGAACGTTTTGGTAATGGATGGTAATGGAGCTATTGTTGTCGATCCGTTGGTTTGCGATATAAAGTTGTAAAAAGCTTGTCTTCTTCTATCATTATGATAACATCAAGAAAATTTACGGTTTCTTGTGAGTAGGTGTGTGTGAAGTGTTTGTTCACACGCACCTACAGAAGCACGCAAAAGATTCATAGACGACAGCTTTCTTATTTGAACCCACAGCGAGGATGAACTTCTCAGCTTTGTCGACACTTGCAATGCTGTACATCGAAACATACACTTCACGCACACCTACTCGCAAGTAACCGTAAATTTTCTGGATGTTACCATAAAGATAGACGAAGACAAGCTTTCTATAACTCTATATCGCAAATCAACCGATTGACAACAACACGAGCTCCATTACAAAGCGATCACCTGCGCCACTGTAAAAAACAGTATTCTTTACTGCCAGGCTCACCGGTTTAAGCGAATCTGCTCAAGAGACGCTGATTTTGACACAACCTCACAGAGACTAAAACTTATGCTCGATAAACAAAAATACCCACCACGTGTAATTGATTACGCCGTTCAAGAAGCGAGAAAACTGAAGCGTGATCACTTACTTATGAAGCCACCACCACAAGAAGACCCACAATAAACAAACCTCTGCTTAACTTACAGCACAAACTTTCTCAATGTAAACAAAATCCTTAAACGACATTACAACATTCTGGAGCATAGTGAACGTCTGAAACGTCCATTCCCATCCGCTCCTGGCGTCGTTTACCGACGACCACGCAACCTCAATGACATACTTGTCCACTATCAAATCAATACACCACCTCCTAATAAATCATGCCGACCTTGTTTAAATTCACGATGTCTTGTATGTAAAGCGATGCAAATAACACACAAAGCAACCAGCAAACATTCCTAGTTTTCGATTAACATACGAGGAAACCTAACATGCGATTCCTCTAGCGTGGTATAGCTACTCGAATGCAACGTGTGCAGTATGCAGTACATCAGACGAACAGAAACACCATTTAGGATTCGCTTATTATTCACAGAGCCCGTGCGAAATCAGCCAGGCTCACCGGTCTACCTCTACCAAACATCTTAATCTTCCTGACCATGTATTCGACAAAGTATCAGTAATACTCTGAGAGAAGGGATTTAAATCAACCCGAGAACGTGAACAACGAGAGTCTTACCTTATCCACCAATTTACACCCTCGAAAGAGGAATGCGGGTACACTCCCTATTGAAAATCCTGGATTGTTGGATGCAGCAATCACTGGTAGATTTGGCGGAAATAATAGTGGATATGACGGAAATAATAGTGGATATGGTGGAAACTGTAAGGGGAATAATGGCTGATGACGGTGAGAGTGGCATGCCCTGCCGAGAGTGGCATGACCTGCAGGACAAGGGCTGAACTGTAGTGGAAATAATGACTGATGACGGTGACATCTGTCCCCCTTCATGCGTTTGCCTTCTCTGAGAATCCAGTAAGTTTGTTCTCTGACCCATTATTCTCTTCTTTGTATATTAACGTTACACGTATAATTTCGCTTTCCATCACTTCATGCGTCATCCTCAATTTGGGCTCAACGTTCTTTATAAGCCTCCAGCTTTCCGTTCCTTAGGTAAGTACCGGCAAGCAGGCGCTTTCCAAGAATTGTTTTGGTGGCGGCACCGTCTTAGTTTAAAGAGTTGCACCACCTTGAAATGTTCATTTTTTGCTCTCTATGGCATGGGAAAAATTTCCGTTGGGGGGGGGTGTAACTTGGTGTGCCCCCCTGGCTACGCCTCTGTCGGCAAGATACCGCTGTTAGGCACCGTCTTCATGAAGGTTTGCGACAAATTACTATACGTTATTTCAAAATGTGTGCCGATTGTGATTCACCCCATCTTTGTTCTAGGTAGGTCAATCCCATGTTTCAGCTCCGTGGTTACTGCCTGCCCTAAATAGAGATTCCTGCGTCTCTGTGCATTCTAAACTTCCTGCGTCTCTCCGCGTATCGTGAAGTGCTCTTTTCTGTCGAGACTGTTGCACATTACTTTAGCTTTTTGCATACTTTTATTATTCAGACCAACTCTGCTGGTCTCCGTGTCCAATAGCGTAATGATGTATTATGTAGTGTATTTTTGCTCCTGAGTTAATCGTCAAGGCAATGTCGTCAGCGAATCGCAGGTTACTAAGACACTCTTCATTAACTCCTATGCCTAACTCTTCCCAATCTAGAACCCCGAGAGTCTGCTGTAAACAAGCGGAGAATAGCATTGGAGAGATAGTGTCTCCTTCCCTTACAACCTTCTTTAATAGAATTCTGTCGCACTGTTTATGGAGAACTAGAGTAGCTGGTGATGTACTGAATTTTCTTCCAGTATGTTTATGTAGGGTTTGTAGGCGCCCTTATTTCGTAGTGCCTGCATTACTGCTGATTATTCATCAAGGTCAAACGCCTTCTTGTAGTCTATCAAATCTATGTATAGGTGTTGGTTGTATTTCGCCCATTCCTCTGTTACCTTACTGATAGTATAAATATGGTCTATTGTGGAGTAGCCTTTACGGAATCCTGCTTCGTCACTTTGTTGATTGAACTATAACGTCACTTTTATACTATTCGAAATTATATTAGGGATTTCTCTGTAGAGAATGAACAGTATGCTTATCAGTCTGTAATTTTTCATGTCCATGACATCTTCTTTCTTATGAATTAAAATGATGTTCGCGTTCTTTCAAGATTAGGGTACCCTTCCCGTCAAGATGCACCTTATATAAAAGGTGGCCAGTTTTTCAAAACAATTTATTCACAAGGTTCATTGTTACCTTATCCTCACAAGCGGCTTTGCCTTTTTGCATTACTTCTAGGGCTCGTTTTACTTTCCCTGTCGCTACTTGGCGGGTGTCGAATTCCAGTGGGCTATAACTGCTTTTTACGATATCATCATGGTTTTGCTATGCCGGCGCGCCTCAAAGAACACCAGGTCCTCGAAATTTCCAGAGTTTTCTACAGTGGGCCTCGTAATAACACCGTGTTCTTGGCATGCAAAACCCTCAAAATTTTCATGAAAAAAAATCTAGTTTAAAGAAGGAATGTCGAACCTGGTTGCACCAGAATGACCTTATTTTAGTAACGTTTCTCGTATAATTCTGTACTTTGATGCAAAACAAAACAAAGTGACCAGCAGATTTGCAGCGAAAGAACGCATGCGTGAAAATGCGTGCTATGTGCACGTTTGTTTTTACAGCGACTGAGCCAACACCTTTTAGAACGATGACCTTGTGGCTTCAGTTAACATAGTAATATTAGAATTTAACATCCTAAAGTGATCATATGGTTATGAACGGTGCCGTTGTGAAAGTTTTCGAAATGATTGACCACCTAGGGTTTTTACAGGCATTTTAATACAGCTGTTATGAAAGTTTGACTCTGGTCTCGCGCAGCGCTTCAGAAAAGGAACTTAGGACCAATAACAGAGTGGGGCTTGAAACCGGGTCCGCTGGGTGCCAGCCGGGCATTCTATTACTGAGCCACGGTGCTACTTGGGATACGTTGGCAAATTTGCCTTAGCCTGACGTGACATCATGAAAGCAATCGTGTTAATACGACTTAGGAGGCATTGTAAAACAGCGAAAGAACAAAGAGTCGTCACACAAGGCAAATAGCGTAACGACTGGGTTGTTCAGTGCTGCAACTCATTACAAAAGCTGGTTTTTCTTGAGCTATAAACTGTGACACATACCCACTTCACGCATAATTTCTCATTGTCATTAGCTAGTGCATGCACCATTAGCACGAAATTCATCGCAATAATTTAGCGGCTGCTGCGCTTGTCAGAAAAATGGCGAAAAATAGCATAGTGAATGCTGGCCGAATTTTGGAAAGTTTTGATCAATAATGCCGTAGAGGGTATCAAGCAGGCGTGCTAGCTGCAGTTGCAAAATCAGTGTTTCGAAAAGGCTCTGAAAGGCTGCTTTGTAGCTTTCACTTTGACTGTGCTGCGCCTTCCCAACAAGCCTGGCGTTTTTTAAATGCGGAGCATTTCTTAGCAAACTTCGGTGACTTTGAGCGTATCTATCTATCTATCTAGCCGCTTACGTTTGGGTGCTCTCGTGATCACCCTACTTAACTTGACGTGAACCAAAATTAGAGTGAGAAGGTAAGATGCTTTGGCGAATGTGACGCGCTGCTCAAGACGTCAATAATGTCACAATCCCGTCACGTACGTTGTCAAACACGTCCCGCCAAACAGTGGTATACTCATGAGCTGGTATGTGCCACTGGTATGCGGGTATGTGCCACAAGTGATTGACTTAGTTTCTACCCAGGAACTATGAGAACACACATGGATAATTTTAACGCGCGATGCGTTATGAAATAACCTAAATTTGTTGCGTCAACCCGACGAATGCAAAGAATGAATGTCAGGGTCACAGCTGGAATTGAACCCAAGCATTCTGTTTTGCAATGAAGCAATTCACCACAGAGCTACGCCAGGTCTCAGAACTACTTTTCAAATAGACGTTAATCTTCGTGAAACGTCAATATTGGTTGCAGTGCTGCCTACCCAACTTTATAAATATCACACATGTGCTCCTTTCACACATCTATCACGTCGGGTTAACGTTTTTGTGGTTAGTTGCCATGGGCAGAATTTGATTTATGTGGCAGTGTTCAGGGCCGGCATCCTCGCGAGCATCAGCGCTTCATATCAACTTCTGGTGTTGCTGGTACGTATGTTCCAGTAGGCATCGTTGTGCAAGTGCAAATAACTGGTTATAAAAACATTGCAACTCTTCAACCTATGTCTGTGCGTACAACATTTGTACATATATTAGCGTCATCCTATGAAGTGTCGCTCAGTAAAAAAGTTGCAACGTGGTCACCATGCTTCGCCTAGCGTCGATTCCCAGGTACGTGGGATCTGTCGAATTTTTTAAGCACGCGGGCCTCAAGCATTTCCACCTTCATCAAAACTGCGGCCACCGTAACTGTGTACTTTGTACTTTGAGCCATGTGTTCGGTAACACCACGTAAGTTTTTGGAACCAAGTTAACGGCCCCATTTAAATGAATGCATCCTGATAGATCCACATGTGCTCATATTTAGGTATGTATAAGAGGTTCAACTGCCAAAACCACCATATGATTATGAGATACGCCGTAGTGGAGGGCTCTGGAATTTTCTACCACCTGGAGTTCTTTAACGTGTACCCAAATCTAAACACACGGGCCTACAGCATTTTTGCCTTTGTTTAAAATGCAGACGCTGCAGCCAGGTTTCAATCGCGCGGCCTGCGGGTCAGCAGCCGAGTATTTTAGCCACTATATAACCTCGGCAGGCCATGGGCTCATATATAGAAGCACATTACACCAGGTCATCGAGCTATCGGGCCGTTCATTGCCGCATCTTTCAGATTCATATCACGTTTTTTTCAGCACAACACCTTAAAAATTATTATAAGAAAATTAAACGCTTTCCTTGCAGCCAGAGCAGGTTGAGCAGTCTAAGAAAAACTCGAAAAACACGGAGATGACAACTGAAATTGCGCTTTAAGTTAATTAACCTAGAACTGAACGTTACGAAATGCACCCATTCAGGTGTAAGGTAAATAAATGTATGCCAACTCCTTTAGGATCTGCCACCGGCCGAACCTCTCGACACAGTAAAAAGCCTGCTCAGCTTTCGCCGAGTCGTGCAAGGCTGGAGCAGAGCGACCCCAGTTGGTAATGGCTTGTACATGTTTGACTAAGCACACATTCATCCACAGGCCCATGCGCAAAATGTTCACTTGATTAGATTGCGATTGACGAGTATCTTGTAGGTATCGATCGGGTCCTATTGAGCATTGCATTGGAATTGGAGCACGAAATTCCACACTGTCGAGACACTACTGCACTATCACCCTGATGGTTGCGAGCATCCACCTATATCTGGCATTGCTCGACAAGCTGAAGAGTGTTGGCGGCTCGCACGTACTTTCATACCACAAGAGTAGCAACGCCAAAAAGAAAATCATTCATACGGAGCCGTGCACAAAATGAACACTCGAAAAAGGAAAAAGGACAAGTGCTGTTTCATTCTCCTAATTGTGTACTTCTTTTTTTGTGCTGCCCAATATGAACAGGTTCCCACTAGCCTTCCTTTTGGTTATACTAATAAACACCATGCCACCTCACTACCTGATCCTAGTTATGCTTCAGCGTCTCTTGTAATCCACACCTAACACCTGGATTATCCTCGAAGCTCATTGTAAAATACGAAAGGCCGTACCGCGTCTTGGAGCAAACCACTCGGGGAATTTATTGTAGCGAGTCATTTGCTGCATCGGATGACATGCGCTGGCGTTGACATAAAATTGCCCATGTTTGCTTTCTCAAGCTCTGTGGTTAACCTAGGTCTGAAACAATTTAGGTCCCTTGAATGGCTATTTCTTTAGCAATGGCTATTGGGAAAAAGATGCGCCTCCAGTGACCTCTCGGCTAGTGAAAAAGATATAATATATATATTTATATTGTCAAGCTGTCTGATTCTTAGCCGATTTTCCAAGGTGAGTGTGAGCCACAAACTTGAGATCGACATCTACATCTAGCACTGGGCTAACTCAGCCTGTGCTTCTTATTGCTGCTGTCTCGTTGCACCGTGCCTTACGGTGCATCGTCACTGTAAGTGAATTATCGTTCAACCACTAGTAAAACTCTTCACTACTAACGCAATAGCGTTAAAGAGTTCGCTTCACAGAAAGTCCGGTGTCGGCATCGTTGGTTCTGAGCGAAAAATTATCATCCTATGTGAGAGGGAGAAATCGAGAATAATGCAAATAAAACAAACTAGTTATAAAAAACCCTGGAATAGATTTGCGAATAAACCAGGGTTGTTTGGATTTAAGGGGGGATTAAACCCAGGTAGTTTGCGTGGTAAGCGGATGTTCTACCACGTGGTCACGCCTCTGCTTGTGAAAACAGTAAAAAGAGCTTAATCAGCTTGGAAATGCAGTTAAATTTGCACCATTCACCGGTGCTTTCACCACGCGGGGAGTGGTGCAACCATCAAATGCAGCGAAACTACGATATTATAGCCATTGTGGCTCCCGGTAAAAAACTCTGACATGAATATGCATAGTCAAATAGAGCACTTTATGGTCTCTCTAATCATGGAAATATATATAGCCTCAAAATGGCATGACAGTGACGGTGAGAGCCTTGATGTCTTTTGTATTGACTGGGATGCATTCATCATATCGTATGGGAAGATTAGGAAATGGTGATCGCATCCCCCGCCGGGGCGGTCGAGTGGCTAAGGTACTTGGCTTCAGACCCGCAGTTCGTGAAATGGAGGCGGAAATGTTGTAGGCCCATGTGCCCAAGTTTGGGCCCACGTTAAAGACCCCTAGGAAGTCTAAATTTCTGGATCCCTCCACTACGGCATCTCTCATAATCATATGGTGGTTTTGGGACGTTAAACTCCACAAGTCAATCAACCAATGCTGATAGCATCTAAAGATGAGGTGTCTATGATCAGTGACACAAGGAGCACATAAACAGGAGTGGTGTCAACACACAGGGCAGGTTGCACATTTGAGCTGGAAACACTTTACTAGCAGACAACAACTTCTAAAGAACAAACACTTGAAGAAATATTTATATTCACAAGGAGCAAAATAATGTACGAGTGTTACTAAAGAAAGCTAAAACCTGGTAAGCTTCGGGCTTCACAGGTCGCATGCTTGTTTCGAGCTTTACCTGAAGCATGAGTACTGTGGTGCAGCGCATTTACGAACATATGTCGACTATCTAATGATAATAACATTGTGTACCCTATCGGAAAAATTGCCATGGTGGATACTGGAAAACATGGTGGGCGTGGTGGAAATATTATTGGGCATGGTGGAAATTGTGATGAATATGGTGGTACGTAGTGGAAAATATGGTGGATGTGTAGGGACATACTGGGTGGTATGGTGTACAGATGATGGGTAAAGTGGAAATGATGGTGGAAAGCAGAGGCTAGATAGTGGTCAATAATGGGACACTTTGCCCACCATTGCGATAATGCTGGGAAGCCCTAAGCGTATGGTGGGTGGTGCTTATTATGGTAGGCCACATTGTGTACCAAGCTGAGAAACTCTTCGCACCATTGCGATAATGCTGGGAAGCACTAAGCAGATGATGGGTGCTGCTTGTTATGGTGGGCCACATGGTGTACCAAAATGAGAAGCTCGGCCCACCATCGCAATAATGCTGCGAAGCAGTAAGCAGATGATGGGTAGGCTTATAATGGCGGGCAATTTATATAGTGTACCAAGCTGGGATCTGTACACTACATGTTCTACCACCACGATTTCCACCAAAGGTTAGGCCTACTGACCGAGCCCGTACAATTGTGTTCATCCGTGCTTCCCGGTTTCAGAATACAGGATTTCGACGATTAATAATGACAATAGAGCGCAGCCATGGCATCAATTAACCTAAATGAAGCATTGTTCATTGTGTATGGTGTCCGCTCAAGAAGCAACAAACATCGATGCGACGCGATTCAAGCACTCCCAGAGAACGTACGTCTCTTCTCACCGACAGCTGCCGGTCGCACTCGCCGGCACTTCTCTAGCTTTTGTGCGAGAACTCAGACGTGGCAATTCGTATGCTTGGGGAATCAATATGATAGCGTAATGTTTCCGGCACACTGCAGTCGTTTAGGCCAAGCCGTTATGCATTTGTTGCTTTAGCGAAAGAGCTACAGCATTGCGCTGGCCCGATCGCCCTCTAGCTTGCGCGAAAAGCAACCCAATACTCAAATAAACTAGGCGGGCGTATCTATGAAATGAGTCTAGAAGCGTCATAAAGCGTGAGCAGATGTCGCCCTTTAAAACGAGCGCAAAATGGACATTAAACTTGGCAGACCCTGCCGGGAAACTGTTGCTGCTCCCCAGTCCACTTGTTGTTTTTCTTGCAAATGTAAATGGTGAAGAAACTAGCACTGGTGCCATTAACACAGTGGCAATCGTTACAGGCAGCAGTTGCTTGTGTTTAATAAATGCGCAATTTTCAGTAGCAGGTGCAGATCTCGTCTATGTCGTGTACACGACAAACATAACTGAAGTTGAACCGTAAGTTTGTATGCCAACTAACTATTTAACACATAACCAACCACATGTTGGTATGGCGCAGTGGTTAGTGTCTCCCAATGGAAATCCGTAGGTTGCACGTTCGATCCTTCGTGGCACCTTGTTTTTTTTTACGGGACGGGTGTTTTTTATCCCGTTTTTATAAAATTCTATTTTATTTTTTGTGACAGCTCGTCACGGTGTTTCTGACGCCATTTTGCGCTCAAGCGTTGCCGGCACTGCAGCACCCACCATATCCCACTATGCGCCATGGTGGGCATTTCCCACCATTCTCCCACTACATTAATCCACTATAATGGTGGGTGGTGGTTTACACCATGCCCATATTCGTTTTTTTCAATAGGGTATGCTCATGCTCTCTCAACTAGACTTGGCCACCTTCTTAAGATCATTTCTGCATGTACTAATATGTTCGAATACAATTTGTTTGAGCATCACTGTTTACCAGAAAGAGCTGCATGGTTTACTTATTTCATTTTGTAACCAGTTACCTTTATGTTGTAACGATATTTGTTTTGTTAAGAAGCGTGATGATAACGTTATTCTTTCCTGGTGTATTCATTTACACAACTCCTCTATTAGCCCTGCATTGAGCTGCATTACTTGAAAATTAGCAAGTAATAATAATCAGTCGCTCGCACTTGTCGCGTTCACTCCATTTGGGACAAGACACCTGACCATGGTCACGTGTCTTGTGCAAGAACTGCGGTGTTCGAAAAGTCACCTGAATACTATTGTGGGTTCACTCCCATTCAAAAAATCTTCGCAAATCATGGTTCCATAGATTTGCACACTGCGCAAAGCATAGCATCTACTGACATACCTCTCTCGCGTCGACGGCAGCTCGGCGTAAGCACATACCATTGAATATGCAGTTTTAGAACAGCGCACCGAAAGCTTCGAGGTTGCGTGGCACGTGCGTTCTGCGCCAACCTCTCGCGGGGTCGCTTTGCATGACGCTCGCAAAGCTACACCTGCAAGCTTTGCGTGCGGAATGCTATACGCAGGTTACATGTAGCTAGCGGTGAGTAAGCTCTCTGGGACGTGACCTAGTTGGTTGAACACGGCGTGGTTTGAGCACATTGCAAGTACGGGGGGGGGGATCTTTTTTTGGACGAGACTAGCAAGAAAAGATATTAAACATACGCACTCAACACGCTGACTATGTAATGAAGAATTATACTTCACTTGTGGTATGTAGAAGTACGGTGTCGTAGTGGTAGCCCTTGGATCTTGTCATCGGTGCTCCCTGTAAGCACTGTTGGCTTCTCCGGGGGGGAAGTCGTCAACATCTTTGTCGCTCAATACTGCACTAAAGTGGCCACTACAACCCCACACTCTTCACACTTATAATCCTATTGATCTTGTCAAACTGGTATGTTATATATAAGAATTGCGTATCATTACCAAATGACACGCGAGCTATTGTTCAAGCACACAAAATTCTTCGTGAAAGCCATGAGAAAAAAACTACGTCTGTTTATGAATGTTTCACCGCTAAAAAAAGGTATACTAGCAATAATTATTCTGGACCTAACAAATTTGCTTCTTCAATTGAAAGAACCGGAGCTTTCAACCATAGATATTGCAGTAAGAAGCACGAAAACATTATCAATATTTTATTATGTTGTCACATGTTTTTGTATATTCAGCTTCGGTTTCAAACGACACCAAAGCTACTTATTTTTTTATTAGAGCGTTAAAGATAGCCACTGTTTCTTTTTCCTGGGCTCAGGACTATTGCTTCCAGTAATAACTTAAGCCTGTAAGATTACGCTGATGCCTCATTCAAACGAGGCACCAGCAAAAAAAGCAAGCATGACGTAATTGTCGGGCCCTTTAGGTACAGCTACAGCTTTCCACCTAAATTTCTTCTAAAAAGAAAAAACAACAATTTATTCCAAGTAGTCAGATTAGTTCTCCCCCCCCCCTCCTATGTGACATAAGAAAACTGGCAGATTCCACGTACAGTAGGAATCGATTATATGCGAAGCACGAATGAGGAAGGGTGATAGGTCACTTTAAAATCAGCACAATGTTAAGAGGAGGAGGTATACTATGCCGTACATGACTTCCATGTCATGATTATTATGACATTTCATTTACCTTCGTCATCTAATAACGTCACCTGATACCAAATTTGATATATAAGGAGCTAGCAAAATGGCCACGAGCATGCTATAAGCGTAGCATGCAGTCATGTTTTACATGAAATTCATATTAATATTATCATATTTGGACGAGTCATTTACAATCAACGTCCCTTTACCTCACGCAATACCAAATTTAGTATGTATGGAACTAGTGAAACGGCCGCAAAAACGCTATGAGCGTAGCATGTAGTCATATTTTACATTAAACGCAAATTATCATTATCGCCCCGCCGCGGTGGTGAAGTGGCTAAGGTACTCGGCTGGTGACACGTAGGTCGCGGGGTCAAATCCCGGCTGCGGCGGCTGCAATTCCGATGTAGGCAGAAATGTTGTAGGCCCGTGTGCTCAGATTTAGGTACAAGGTAAAGAACCCCAGACTATGGCGTCATATTCATATGGTGACTTTGGTACGTTATACCCCACATCTCAATCAGTCATATTATCATTATCAGGTTTGTACGTGTCATTTACCTTCATCGTCTATTCACTTCCCGTGATGCCAAATTTGGTACAAATGGAGCTATCGCAACGACGGGGAGCACCTCATGAAAGGCCCGATATACTCCAACGCAACGTTGACACACGCGCAGACTGGGCGCAGCAACGCCACGATATAAAAACTCAAGCACTCTATAGTGTGACGTCAGGCGCGACCAGCGCGACCAGCGTGCGTGGGCGCGGCCCGTTGGCAACCGGTGCAAAATTCAACATGTCGCATTTCGCGCCGACGATGTTACTTAGCACCGCTTCTGCGTCTCCTCATGACGGAAGGAAGCCGTGGGCGCTCAAACGTGCATGCATCAAAGCAACGCAGCGCGATGGGTGCCCGCGAGTCTATGGCATGCAGATCGACAATGAAAGTCAGTGAGGAGATCCACTGATCTCTGCAATGGGGATATCGGCACCTGGCGTAGCATCGCCGGCGTGACACGCTAAAACGAACGCCGGCGCGCACGCGTGCCCGCTCACGTATAAATGTATAGGCGCCTCGAGTGTGGCGTGTATTATTGTTCTTACATGACACGCATCTGATGGTTATCTTGTTTGCACCAGTCACATACCTTCGTCATCCCTTCAAGTGAAGTAATACCAAGCTTTGGCTAATGTGAAGGTGGCGAAACGGTCGCGACCGCATCAGGAGTGTGAGACGAAGTCACGTTTATACGTAATACGCATGCCATGATCATTGTGTTTGTACGTGTCATTCACCATGTCATTCGTTGGCGTCAGGTAATACCAATTTGGTACATCTAAAGATAGCAAAACAGCCGCTATCACGTCATGAGCGTAGCATGTAGTCATGTTTTTACATGACACACCTCTCATGATTATCATGTTGGCACAAGTCACATACCTTGGTCATCTATTCATGTCCCGCAATACCGAATTTGGTTCATGATAAGCGAGCGAAATGGCCGCGAGCGATTCGTGAGCATGGCATGTAGTCATGTTGTTACATGACACGCATCTTATCATTATCACGTTCACAACAGTCACATACCTTCATCATCCATTCGTGTCCCGTAATACCAAATTCGGTATATGCAAAGCTATCGAAACGGCCGCGAGCACATCATGAGTGTAGCATGTAGGCATGCCGTTACACGACACACGTGTAATTATTTGAATGTTAGGGTCTGTCGCTTGTGCTCGCCATGCAGTCATGTCATACCATACCAGTTTTGCAACATATAATGACAAGAAAACCACCGCCAAACCAACACGACCATGACATGTAAATTGTGAATTTCTGCCATAACTCTCAAGATTTTCCTGTCATATTTAGTCAGTTATGTTCATTATACAGTCATGTTCTATCACATCAAGTTTGGTATAGATACCATTATCTAAACGGCCAGGAGAGCTCAAAAACTTAGGCAGCTAGATAGATAGATAGATAGATAGATAGATAGATAGATAGATAGATAGATAGATAGATAGATAGAAAGATAGATAGATAGATAGATAGATAGATAGATAGATAGATAGATAGATAGATAGATAGATACGCTCAAAGTCCTCGAGTTCACCAAGAAATGCTTCGCATTTAAAAGAAAAAAACAAAATGTGAAAGTTAACACATTTAGGATCTGAACCTGCGATACCTGAAGTTGTGATTTAGCACCACCGTTCTAACTCGCTCAACCACCGCAGCAAGTGAGAATAACTGTGCAATAACAGCAGATGTGCGATCGCACGACAAAATACTGATATTTGACTTGTTTAGCAGGTGTGTGTGTGTGTGTGTGTGTGCGTGTGTTTGTGTGCGTGTGTGTGTTTGTGTGTCTGTGTGTGTGTGTGTTTATACGTACGTGCATGCACGGGTGTTATTTGTTGTTCTGTCAGTTCGAAGCGCCTGTTAAAGTGATGAGCCCTGGCCCGTGGAGGTGTTAGCCAGCCACATTAGTAGTCGGTGCGTACCGACTCATCATTAAAATTCCTTTGCAGGCTGAGTGGAGCTAGAAAAAAAAATCAGGGTGGTGGAGCTAGCTGTTTCACATCTATGCATCAGCTGGGCGCACAGCGCGAGGAGGAGGGAAAGTGTTCTAGTAGTATAATATTGAAAACAACCCGTGATTTTGCAACCCATATATGAAGCTTTTTATGAAATTTAAATAATGAAATGATTGAATTATTAAGGCTCAGAAGTGCAAGCTGAGTTTGAAAAAAACTACTGGCCTGGAATGTGTCCTTTAAGGCAACTGTGTACTATTCATGTGAAAAAACTATCAATCTTTTTAAAGAATAGTAAATTGGCTGCGCTGCAATGCTCTTTCGAAATTCAGTGTTGCCAGTTACTCAATATACTTAGCAGCTGTCGAAAAACAGTGATAGAGTAAATTGTGCGGATATTAATAATTGTTACTCTTTTCTCGCCAGAACCATGAACGGTAAGTTCTCATAACTTGTCCAGTAATACAGCTTCTGTGATCTCTTTATGATCAAATCTGTTTGTTGTCATCTTTTTCAGTTTCACATTTGCTGTCATGCTGTGAGTGAAATTGAAGCCCAAATACCATGAGAGCTGTTTTGAATGCAAAAGTGTCATGCAACGAAATGGACTATTACCTGACCTAGTCTCTCGTTCCCCTTGATGCTAGATTGATTAGCTGCAGAAATCAAGAATACTTTGCTCGTCGTCCAGAATCGCTATAAGAGACCAGTCAGTAGCAAAAAGGTTTATTAGTATGTACTTTTTATTAACCTACTATACTGATTATCACATGCAAGGAAAAAAACAAAAACAAATATTGCCACGTTCCATTTCCCAAGTTTTTGTTATCGTCCTAAAACGCCACACCATTCTCAGCGCGAACCGCGCCTGCACTTTTCGAGAAGGTTCCAGACTGTATAGTAGATCATTTCGATAAGATCACGCCCACTGTGCGAACGGTACAGATTTTTCTGGAACCTACACCACCGCCAGCGATAACGCTAGAACATTCGACGGCAACAGTATAAATGCCGACGCGCTTCGCTGAACAACAGCGGGCCGACCCGGAACTTAAGGCCCTAATAGAATACCTCGAAGGCAGAACCGCCGAAGTCCCGAAGGTATTCAAGCGCGCACTTGCGTCGTTCTTTGTACGAAACGGTCTTCTACAAAAGAAAAACTTTTCACCACTTCGAGCTAAGTACCTCCTTGTGGTGCCTTCAGCTCTGCGACCAGAACTCCTGCAGGCCCTGCACGACGATCCGACGGCAGGGCACCTCGGTGTTTCTCGCACGCTCGCGAGGATACAAGAAAGGTACTACTGGCCACGTCTTACCACCGACGTCACTCGTTATGTGAGGACATGCCGGGACTGTCAGCGACGCAAGACCCCGCCGACAAGGCCAGCGGGACTTCTGCAGCCAATTGATCTACCTTGCCGACCTTTCCAGCAGATTGGTATGGACCTACTGGGGCCGTTCCCGACGTCGACTTTCGGAAACAAGTGGATCGTGGTAGCTACCGACTACCTCACCCGCTACGCCGAGACAAAAGCCCTGCCAAAAGGCAGTGCATTCGAGATAGCTAAGTTCTTCGTCGAAAATATCGTCCTACATTACGGCGGCCCGGAGGTCCGTATCACCGACAGAGGAACGGCATTCACTGCCGACTTAACTCAAGCGATCTTGGCATACAGCCAAACAAACCACCGCCGGACGACAGCGTACCACCCACAGACCAACGGCCTCACCGAGCGGCTTAACAAGACGATCGCCGACATGCTGTCAATGTACGTCGATGGCGAACACAAGACGTGGGACGCCATTCTTGCGTGTGTGACCTTCGCATTCAACACGGCGGTGCAGGAGACGACGCAAATATCTCCATACAAATTGGTCTACGGAAGGAGCCCGGCAACGACGCTCGATGCCATGTTACCCAACGTCACCGACGAAGAAAACCTCAATGTGAGCGAGTACCTTCAACGCGCTGAAGAAGCCCGACAACTTGCGCGTCTCCGTATCAAGAATCAACAGACGACCGACAGCCACCGTTACAACCTTCGACGACGCTTCGTGGAATACCAGCCCGGTGAACGTGTTTGGGTGTGGACGCCGATACACCGACGTGGACTAAGTGAAAAGCTTCTGCGATGGTACTTCGGACCGTACAGGGTGGTTCGACGTCTCAGCCCACTTGATTACGAGGTTGTCCCCGACGGCATCACGAACTCTCAACGACGCCGATCGCGACCTGAAGTCGTCCATGTCGCGCGCCTTAAGCCGTTTCATGCGCGTTAACAAACTGAACCAGTGTTTTTTTTGTATTATTGTTGTACCATAATTTATTCA
This sequence comes from Rhipicephalus microplus, assembly GCF_043290135.1. NCBI lineage: Eukaryota > Metazoa > Arthropoda > Arachnida > Ixodida > Ixodidae > Rhipicephalus > Rhipicephalus microplus. The sequence continues at coordinate 92,462,641 of NC_134700.1, forward strand.
TTGTACTTTCTTGCATTATTATTGTACCTTCTTCTTTAGTTAGAGCATCAGGACGATGCCTTTTTTTCAGAGGGGGGCAATGCCACGTTCCATTTCCCAAGTTTTTGTTATCGTCCCAAAACACCACACCATTCTCAGCGCGAACCGCGCCTGCAGTTTTCGAGAAGGTTCCGGACTGTAGTAGATCATTTCGATAAGATCACGCCCACTGTGCGAAAGGTACAGATTGTTCTGGAACCTACACCACCGCCAGCGATAACGCTAGAACATTCGACGGCAAGAGTATAAATGCCGACGCGCGTCGCCGCTTGTCATTTGTTGATCGATCGAAGGCCGACGCTCCGTTCGCCGCTATCAGTCCGAGACTGCTATCTGTGCGAGACTGCTGCTGTAATTGGACGAGACTGCTGCTGTAATTGGCAGGAGTTCTGGTCGCAGAGCTGAAGGCACCACAAGGAGGTACTTAGCTCAAAGTGGTGAAAAGTTTTTCTTTTGTAGAAAACCGTTTCGTACAAAGAACGACGCAAGTGCGCGCTTGAATACCTTCGGGACTTCGGCGGTCCTGCCTTCGAGGTATTCTATTAGGGCCTTAAGTTCCGGGTCGGCCAGCGGTCGTTCAGCGAAGTCGCTGGTAGTTATCGTTCCCAAGAAGTACTCGTCATCCGGGTCGTCGGGTAGTGGTTGGTCGACAGGCGCACGAAAGAGACAGTCGGCGTCAGAGTGTTTTTTGCCGGACTTGTAAATGACAGTAATGTCATACTCTTGAAGTCTCAGGCTCCATCGTGCAAGGCGACCTGAAGGGTCCTTCAAGGTGGCTAGCCAACACAAGGCGTGGTGGTCGCTCACAAGTTTGAAAGGCCTGCCGTAGAGGTAGGGGCGAAATTTCGACGTAGCCCAGATGATGGCGAGGCACTCCTTTTCTGTTGTGGAATAATTTGCTTCTGCTTTGGATAGCGATCGGTTGGCGTAACTAATAACCCTTTCAAGTCCGTCAGCCCTCTGCACAAGAACGGCGCCAAGACCTGCGCTGCTTGCGTCAGTATGTATTTCTGTCTCGGCGAATTCGTCGAAATTTGCAAGTAACGGAGGCGTCTGGAGGCGATGTTTAAGCTCCAATTAGATGTCAGATGTCACGGGGTCATGACGTGGCCGAAGACAGGAGACTTCGTGTTGGGATTTAACTGTTTATTTGGGCGGATCTGTGCCCGGTAAACGGAAAGTCCAATTACAGCAGCAGTCTCGCACAGATAGCAGTCTCGGACTGATAGCGGCGAACGGAGCGTCGGCCTTCGATCGATCAACAAATGACAAGCGGCGACGCGCGTCGGCATTTATACTCTTGCCGTCGAATGTTTTAGCGTTATCGCTGGTGGTGGTGTAGGTTCCAGAACAATCTGTACCGTTCGCACAGTGGGCGTGATCTTATCGAAATGAACTACTACAGCCCGGAACCTTCTCGAAAACTGCAGGCGCGGTTCGCGCTGAGAATGGTGTGGTGTTTTGGAACGATAACAAAAACTTGGGAAATGGAACGTGGCATTGCCCCCCTCTGAAAAAAAGGCATCGTCCCGATGCTTTAACTAAAGATGAAGGTACAATAATAATGCAAGAAAGTACAATGAATAAATTACGATACAACAAAAAAAAACTTGGGAAACGGAACGTGGCAATATGGTTAACTTGTTATAACATGTGACACGCCAGCTTCAGTGTATACTGCTGCCTTCATACCAACAACATTCGATTGCTGCCGTTTTCGTGGGTTTCATCTTCTAGGTGACAGTTGACTCCCATGTCCCTCTCATGTCCTTTGTCGATTTGCTGACAAATTCGCTTATGTGCTTACAATTTATGATCTAACATATGAATAAATACATCCTTGTTATTGTCTCATTGTAGTTTTGTTTCTCTTTTTTCATACAGACAAGTTCAAATGAGCTAGCTCAGGACATTGTTAGGCTCCATGAGTAACCAAGTCTACGGGATGATTTTTCTTAACAATCATCAAAGTTGAAAGTTATTTATAAAGTAGTCAAAAAGCTCCTGATGATGACCAAGTCATCGATGGGGATGCTGATCTTCAATTTTATGTGAAGAAATTTAGCAGTAATGCCTTCTGGCTTCTCTGCAGGCACATTACAATCTATGTCTTAGTTGTTGATTTTGTTTACAGCTAGACTGCAATGGACACAGGTAGGTGGCTTGCTGAAAAAAATTTGCATTAATTGAAAGGGGACAAACACCAATTTAAAAAGCTGACTTAACTCTGCCATACAAGTATCCTTTATGCGGAAATCACTATGAGCTAGTGTGAAACATGAGAAAGGTAGAGAATATTAACTTAGCTTGGTGCACCTTGTGGTGTTGACTCTATAGATTTGTTCTGGCGGCATCGTGCACCAGTATGAGCAGTGTTGATAATGTCAGGACATAAATAAACAAAATGGCTGCTTGTACGTCACCAACAGAGCCAACCGTGAAAATGTGTCAATATCTTGAGCTAGAGTGAGATTGTGATGAAAAGCTTGTATCATGTCATGGTGTCAGAGGACAGTATAGACTGACACTATCGAGTACTTGATTTTCCAAGGTGCACTCATACTTACTAGTGCACTATGTAGGGCTCTTGAAAGCTTGGCCTTTAAGACACCAGTCCTTTAAGGGACCAGTCAGTAGCACGAAGTTTGAATAGTATGTACTTCTTATAATCATGCTATACTGATGTTTTCGTCACATAGAACGAGCAAAAAAGCAAATATGGTTATTTTATTAGAGCAAGTGTCATGCCGGCTTCACTGCGTACTGGAGCCTTCATACCGACAACATTCGACAGCCACCGTTGTCATGAGTTTCACCTTTTAGGTGACAGCTAACTCTGTCATGTCGTTCTCATGTCGTTTGTTGCTTTCTCTACAAATTCGTTTTTGTGCTTACACTCATGCCATCTCCAGCGCGTACTGCAGCCTTCATACCAACAACATTCGACAGCTGCCGTTGTCTTGGGTTTCACCTTTTAGGTAACTCTGTCATTTCATTCTCATGTCGTTTGTTGCTTTGCCTACAAATTTGTTTATGTGCTTACACTTCAGTATCTAACATATTAATAATAAATCCTTATTATTGTCTTACTGCAGTTTAGGTTTTTCCGATTTTATGTGCAGGCAAGTTCAAATGAGTTAGCTGAAGACATTTTTGGCATTGAAAATGAGCCAAGTCTGCTGGATAATTTTTCTTTTCAGCAGTCAGCAAAGTGCACGGTGAATCGGAAAGTAGTCAAATAGCCACTGAAGATGCTCAAGACATTAATAGTGAGGCTGATCTTGGATTTCATGAAATTTAGCAGTAATGTCTTCTGGCCTCTTAGTGAGCAGTTGCAAGCTATCTGCTAGTTGTTGGTTTTGTTCTAACAACTATACTGCAATAGACACAGGTGAATGGCTTGCCTAAGCGGAATAATGCAATAATAAAAATATTTTTACATCAATACAGAGGGCGAGAAACGCCAATCTTGTAGCTGACTTAACTCTACCACACAAACATACTTCATACGGAGATGACTATGAACTTGTGTGAAAAATGAGAAATGTAACGAATATTAAATTGGCATGATTCACCTTGTGATTTTGACCCTATAGAGTAGTTCTGGTGGCCGCGTTCATTTTATGCGCAGTTTTGATAATATCAGGGACCAAATCAAACAAAACGGCTGCTTGTACGTCATCAACAGAGCCAACCGTGAAATTGTTTTAATATCTTCAGCTTGCGTGAGGATGGGATTAAAAGCTTCTATCGTGTCGTGGTGTAAAGGTACAGTAGAAACTGATACTAACGTGTACTTCAATTTTCAAGGTGCGCGGATACTTATAAGTGCACTATCCATGGTTCTTGAAGGCTTCGCCTTGCATTTGATGCTAAAAAAGCAACTGGTAGTTTTTGCATCAGTAGCTTTGAATACACATTTCGAAAGTCTAAGCCATTTATTCTTTCTAGTTTTAAATTTTCGCAAGCTTTTGAAGCCCCATGTGTGTGAATGAAATTCATAAAACTATTATATTTGTAATGAGCATCACCTGTCAACATTGCAGTCACAAAGAGCTTGTGCTCATGTAAGTCCAATATTCACTTAGAGACAGAAACTAATACGTTATTTAAAATATTTGTGTGGCTTTCGCATTGTGGAATGTGCGGCGCTGGCGAGTACCATACCAAATGCTGTCGTTGCAACTAGGATGCCATTTGAATGAGTGAATAAATGATTTTTATTGCACTCATAACTTATAGAAAATAAGCGCAAACTGTATGGTCCCATAGCCAAAGGCTAGGGTGGGTCCCATTGAAAGAATACATAACTGAAACTGTAATAGTTTTAAATAAAGATAAACAGAAGTAAACAATGCAAATTTGATATCACCATACAAGAAGTAATGTTTTTATGCTAACAACAGTCACTTGAATTTGATTGAACATAGAAAAAAGGAAAAGTACATAACTTGTAGTAAACACAAATATTTGGTGATTATGGGCGTACAGAACTGAAGAATGATACCTGTAATTGCAAGTATCAATAGTAGTTTTTATATGGCTTAATATAGAGAAGAAGGGTATTGAAAACATATTTCAATGAAAACACTAAACACATAAAGGGCAATATATATACATAATGCAAAAATTACAATTTGAAGTATCAGTCAACTCAAGCAGAGAAAATTGCTTCGAAGTAGTATTTTTCAATGATCTGGAAAAGTTCTGTGTATTCTTTATGTAACGTGGTATGCCAATCCAAACTTTCACTCCGGTATATTGTAGTGAACATTTGCTATAGGTGTTTTGTTATGGGCGGTATATTGAAGTTGTTAAAGGTTTGGTTCCTCGTTAGGCGTCGGGGAATACACAGTAATAAAATGGGGATTGGTCCATTGTTCCTAACGACACTGTTAATACATGTAGCTAATTTTAGTTCCCGCACAAAATCAAATGGTAAGATCTTTAACCCAGAAAAAAGTGGTTTGCTATGTTCGTTGTAAGGTGAGAAAGTAATCGTACGTATAGCCCGTTTTCGCAGCCGTCGGATTTGCTCAAGATAAGAGTCATGCGTCGAACCCCAGGACTCTACACAGCACAGAAGGTGGCAGTTAACTAAAGCAAAATACAAAGCGCACAAAATTGTAGTGTCAAAATATTCACGTGCTTGCAAAAGGACGTAACAACTCGAAGCTAGTTTCAAGCTGACGGCTTCTATTGAACTCTGCCAATTTAAACAGCTGTCTAAAAACACCTAGGTAAGTAAAAGAATCAGTACATTCCAAGAAGCAATTATTGATGTAGAGTTGTATATCATGTGGAGTAAGATTTGTACAGGAGTGGAATAACATACATTTTGTTTTCTTGGCATTGATGGTAAGCCTGTTAGCTGTAAACCAATCGGCAAGCTTAGCTAGTTCAGTGTTCATCTGTTCTTCTATGTCTGACAGATTTTTGCCGGTAATAATTAGGGCAGTGTCGTGAGCATACATAGGCATCTCGGCAGTCGTAAGTACTAGAGGCAAGTCATTTATGTATAGCAAGTGAAGTGACGGACCTAATACGGAACCTTTTGGCACACCTGTTTGAATGGACTAGAGAGAAGAAGTACTGTCACTGATAACTACCATCTGCTGTCGACCTTGAAGGTAACTCTGGAGAAAATTTGACATAGTGTTGCGAAAACCATATCTACGTAGTATGTCATGGTATACTGTGTCAAACGCTTTTCTGAAGTCCAGAAAAGCAACTGCGGCGAATTCGTTATCTTGAAAGGCAGTATTTAAAACTTGGCTTAGTGTGAGCACTGCTGTACTTGAAGAGCGCATTGACCAGATGCCATGTTGGTGTGGACATAACACATATTTGCTCAAAAAGGAAATACGTTTTGAAATTATTTTTTCGAAGATATTGTAAGGTACACTTAGTAAAGAGAGCGAATTGGCCGGGTGCCATGTTGGTGTGGACATAACACATATTTGCTCAAGAAGGAAATACGTTTTGAAATTATTTTTTTGAAGATTTGTTAGGTACACTTAGTAAAGAGATCGGGCGGTAGCAAGACGGATCGGACCTGTCTCCCTGTTTGTAAACAGGGGTGACTTTAGCAATCTTGAGTATCGATGGGATTGACCGGCATATAATGAGTGGTTGAATTGGTTACATAATACTTCTCCAATTAAATCAATGTTCTCTTTTATAAGGCGCGCTGGAATCTCGTCAAATTGTCTCTCACGCATATATACAGACATGTGTTTACTGTGCACCAGAAATGCACACGAGCGTAGTAATCATCACTCTATAAGTTAAAGTGCTACGTGAAGGATACGGAACAGTACAACACGATGCAGAATTTAGGTGCTCTCATAGCCAGCTACCTAACTTTTAAAGTGTTCTCTTGAATTTTTGAATTATTTTATAACTCTCAGTATCTGGCAGGCAAATATGATACAGCAGCTTATGCAGTGCCTTGTACATATCAACTCTCGGTAAAAATCTTAGTGTTAGTGTATACAACTATGTATTCTGAAATGAAGTATACACACTAGGGTATGTTTTCTGTTTCTGTGCCTTTTGCCGAGCATAAGTTCCACAATGTGCACAGATTTTGTGTTGACAGTATTGTGTAGGACTGTCTTGTTTTTTCTTTGATGATCTGGAAATCACCTGGCCAGGCTAACTGTGTTTGTGCCATATGAATGCATAGAGTGTACAAAAGAATATGACATACCAGAGAGGGATATACATGGGTCAGCAAACTTACTCATGAGTCGACTAACTCATATTCAGATCAAGCAGCAAGTCTGAGTCGAAGTAAGTATAGGTGAGGAACATTTTGGGAAGCTTTAGTGCAAGAGTCCAATTTAGGAAAATTTCGGTGGTAAGTTTGAGTCAGCCATAAGTGCGAAATGTATTTTGAGTAAGCATGTGTGAGCTTCACTTTTCCGTCGACTTATGGTCCTCTCCACTCATCTTCATTAGTATCAGCCTTATGTCAGCTTATCTTCATGCTTGTGCCTACCCACATACTTCAGTGCATGGCAGTTATAATCATTCTAAATGCTTGTCGATCAGAAGCAGAGCTCACAGAAGTGGGTCGCTTTGGCCACAGCCCACAATCTGTTGTACAGGACAATATTGATAAAAATATCTCGTGGGAGTTGCCTTTCAATAAAACTGTGCTTACTGAATTTCTATTGATAACTCATATTGAAAGGTACGACTTCAAAATGAGCTAAAGAGGGCACTAAATATGTTCAATACTAGCATTGAAGGAGTGCTACAAATTTTGAGTTTTTGTATTGTTGCTTTCAAAAAGAGTTGAGGGGCCAAAAACATATAGTTGTTAGCAGTGCACTTACCATACTTTTTAACACTCTTTCCTAAAAGTTATTTTTGGTTTTAATATTGAGGTGGTGATATTATAGTGATACCTAAACAGCGTGGCATATGCCCAAGTCACAAGAGAATAGTAACAAGCACTGAGTAGATTGCTGTAGGTTGTACGAGTTGCAAGTAAACAGTGAAACGTGAATAGACATGCAGGCTCTCCAAGAGCAAACTCGATTGCACACAGGCAAATAGTTCGCAAACTAAGAGAGCTGTTCTATCTCTATGTGATAATGGGTGTTGTCTAACGGATGCGGGCAATTGTTAACAAAGCTTGGCAAACAATACAGGTGTGCACAATACATTGAATACTCTAAGAATCGCAAAATTGTGTTTTCCATAATGCGCTGGTGCTTTATTAGGCTTCATGGACCAAGATGACTTTGAAATTTGTTTGTCAAGGGCCTAGCGTACTCTTCAGGTCCACAAAAAACTTGAAAATGAAACCAAATTTTCTTATACGTGTTTGCTGGTTTCAGCAGTAATTGCTCGTGTTAACACTAAAAGCCAAGAAAACTAAAGAGCACCGACGCCATGGTTGGAAAAGCTAAATATTGGTTAACATACGCATGAGTCAACTCACTGAAAATTATTGAGCCACAAGTCTAAGAGCGACCGGCTGAGTAATATTTTGGCGAGCTTTAGTACAACTGAGTTTGGTTGATGATAATAGTAAGGAATGTGAGTTCGAGTGCGATTAGTTGAAGAAAAGTCTTAGTCCAAACCCCAAGCACAAAATATATCTCTTTAGTCCTCCAGAACGCATCTAATCAGAACGCGCACCTAAGCATACTTACCTGGTGCTGGGGTAACCATGGTCAACATGGTGGTGCCCCCAGGAAGAGGCACGGGCATTGCACTGCGTTCGTGCTCACCCCTGCCACTACCCCAAACTGGGGCAGATAGGGCATGCAATTTTTCGTAGATGTGTCTTCGTCTTCCCACTAGAACACATACCAGCAGAACATGTCCCTCCAGAACACACAAGCCTAGGTCGGCGTTGCCACCAGAACTCATCTCATCCAGACACACTAGAGTGAAATGTTCCCACCAAGACACAGCACAACAGGCTGGTGTTCAGACCAGGACACATCAACGTGATTTTTTATATTCACCGGATCACCCTAGAACACACCAGAAACATTCTCGTGGGATTTTCAACTGAGCTTGATTAGCCCCAAGGCTTTACGTACGACCTTTATCATACGCTTTCGTAGAAGAGAATACTCACTTTTTCTCTCTTCCTCTATCTCTCTCTCTCTCTTAGCCTAGAATCTTAAAGGTTTTGCTTGCTAGTGAAATATCTGCAGCATAGCACACTTTAGAAAACCAATACTACCTGCTTATTTCTGGACGCCACACATGTTGCCTCAGGTCCCAACGCGTACAGAAGGTGGCCTCGTCACTGTAAAAAAACGGCACCCCAGTTGTCTGGCGTCCAGTTTTCGACAATGGAAGTGAAGATCGTGTGCTGCTGTTTTTGAGTTTGTGCAAACTGGGTTCTATGATCAGCAATTCTGTTCTTATCGCTGCTGAATGCAGCCTCCCTCGCATGGTTTGCGTGAACACGTCCAATTCTAAAATATTGTGAGTTTTCCGGGTGGTCAAAAACGGCTTTTCAACTGCATTGGTTGAAAAGTCGTTTCTCACCACGTGGAAATCAGTCGATTCTTCACGTCGGTTTGAGCCGTTTCTCACCTGCGACGGACACCATCAACAAGACGACTTACCTCGTAAAATTCTCGGAGCGCTCGTTTCACAGTTGCAACTGGTTTTTCTATAGCCGCTAATATGGCTCCATGGCGGTGCGTCCCATTACCGTGATGGCTCTTCTTTCAGGTAGTGTCAAGCGTGGGGCCTTGGTGGAGTTCTAGAGAGTTTTCTTGCGTCGCCTTACGAGCAAGGAGCCCGACGGGAAAATCTGCAGAGAATTTATAGGTGGACAGAAATCTGCTGTTGTGACAATTTGACCGCGAACGGCAGATCAACACGCATCATAGCTTTATTCGCGCGCTGACAACGGCTCGCTTCGCTTTCATTTTTTTCTTTTTTTGTAATTTAATGTTGACAGCGCTTCTAATGGTCAAAGCAGTTGTTGAATAGGTGACCAGAAAAATGGGCAATTGCAAAGAACTGTGGGATACGACGGCTTCTGGTTCGACGCACTACACGGGTCAGCCGTGGCACGCGCGCATTTTTGTACTGCTTTGTTGAAAAAAAACACCTCGCCGTGCAATGTCGGTGCTTTAGAAGTTTTTTTTTTGCCAACCGTGACTGTGACGATGAGAAGCTACGAAAGCCATGAACGGTCTGGAAACATTTTTATCGCACTAAACTGATGTGCAATGCTTTTATGCTGCTTAAGGGTGCTGTCAGTTTGGCTAGCTGATCAGTCAATACGCAAAACAGTTTTCATTGTATGATATGGTACTGCAGATAATAAGTCACCTTTTTAAAGATCTAAGGGGTTGGGGATGGCTGTAGCAGTGTGCTAGGAGTTCATTTCGGGATCGCTGCTACGGCCGAACACGTCAGTCGATTGGCATGAAGCGCAGCACTTATGGAACGCGTTGAGATATTTTTTCTAGCCTTCAGCGCGCTATAAAAAGCATTTCTTAGTCGAAGGCAGATTCTTATTTGAACGCTGATCTTGGTAAGCTGCACGACACGGCGGCACATGAACGATGCAGTAGACATTGACGGCGCCGAATAATCGAAGCCCTGCGCTTGTTTAACGCACTTCCTTCTTTGGGTGGATCATGGCGCACAGTTTAACCAAGATAAACGCAGACTCGTCCAGCGCTTCGTGTAAACTCACTCTTGAGTAAAGCTCTCGCGTTTTTTGCCAGGTATATGGGTGCAATGGCTGGCGCTCATCTCGTATGGCAGGGAGAGTTCGCCCACGCAATTCTATAACAATTTTTCTGGGCGCGCCTCAGCGACAATTTATTCCTCAATATAATATTCATAGCGAATTCATGCGTAAGATTTTTTTTAGCGTAGAATACACACGTACCTGTGATAAAATGGTTTTCGCACACTCTGGCTTTTACTTTCCGTTCCCAAAGGCTACCTGTCGCTGTGGCTTTCTTCACAGCCGCGGCCCACCTTTTTTTTTTCTCGTTCCATGGGAATTATACCTACGTTTGGCTTTAACGTTCGAGTAGGAGCAGCCAACAGCTGAACAACCGACCACATTTTATAAGGACGAAGATAAACGGGCGGCCGCATGCGCGAATCCCAAATCATTGGAGGCTTGCGGCGAAGCAGTTTGCCGTCGTCTACTCTTCTCGATCCGGAAGCCGGTAGCAGACGGTGCATCCCACAATCCCTCGCTCTTTTACTGGTCACCTATTCGTGGTGATAACCAAAGATAGAAAATGCAAGGTAGTCACATCAGTGGCGCTGCGCGTGTTCAGAGATGCACTGTTTTCAGCTGTAGATGTCGATGGTGCAGTTCGGAGCACGATACTCTCTCGTTAAGGGTATGAAAGTTGACCACCTTACACCGGTAGTAGGAATCAGTGTTTATATGTGTTAGTAAATGTGGCTATGGCAATCATGCCGCATATGCGAATGCGACGGCGAGTGAATGCTCGCACTCGTAATTTATGTTTTTATGCTAGCAAATCAAGTTGTGTTCCTATAAATTTTATATATAGCATTGTCATCCCTGTTGCATTACCGAAACTAGCTGCTTTTTTCCATGGCCCATGCTCGCATACACGTGCCTATTTCAACTTTGTCCTGTTTGCTGCGTCGACAAGGCAGCACACTTCGCGGACAAAGTTCCACATGCACCACGTCCTATGGCCGATTGCTTCCACAGATCCACACCTAAAGGAGCGATCAGATGCTCTTCGACAAAACACCCTCACTTTCTTGGCAGGTAGCCATCCAGTGTACAACAGGGAAGAGACACGCCTGCCTGCTATTGGGGGAACGCTCCCGTGCTGTACCCGAGCTTCGCCAAACTCGCAGCCTCGAGCCCCACCTGTAGATGGAGCCGTAGTCAAAAAGTGTCTATTGCACTTTCTTGGTCGACAAGATGGAGTGACAAGGGGTGCTCAATTTTCCAAGGCGTGGTGGTGTGGCTCAAGCAGCTGTGAGCTTTCACTGCAAGGGTGCGGTCATGAGTCATATCGCGGCTGAAATCAGAGAATTGCTTGCATACGTTTCTACGCCCTGTGACCACGTAGACAGCAGACTGCACAAACGCCATTCCTCTCCTGGGACATTGCATACAAAAGATTTAGCTGCTAGCACTACTTGTTGAAAGATTACAATTTGTTGCTATCAAATTCACTTTGGCATGTTTTCTGTAAAAGTGTGATTGTTTTTTTTTCTGTCAAAGACACAGATTTGTCGCCCCCAAAACTCTCTAATCCCGGTTTTATGACTAATACGGCCGAAAGCACGGCTCAAGTGTATCCTACGCGAAACCTCGAATTGTTCGCAAATCCCTCACCACTAACAGGCTCTGCGAGATCCGCGTGAAATGCAAACTTCTCACGCAACACACCTGCTTCGGCTCTTTTTATGGCGTTAATAACCTAGACCCCGAAAACAGCGCGGTGATCGTGGTGTGAGTTGTACCAGTCGTCTTCTACGTCCGCCGAGGAAGATGCCTCAAATTTGAGGTAACAGCCGTACAATCAAAGGTGCTTCTCTTAAACACCCTACTACGGTACACCCGGTTCAGGTTCGTTTTTTTCTGTGTGTGTCCGGATTTCGACCGGTCTAGTGGTGGCGACAACTTTTCGGATTAGGTCACATTAAGCGGACCCGCATGCTCTCTTGGTGGTTGATTGCCAGAAAAAAGAACGGTGCTCAAGACGTCATCACGTCCGCCGATCGTGGAACATGGCACTCGGCTGAAGTGACAAAGCGAGTGGCAAGGCCTAGTAAGGCACGCGCGTAAAGGAAGCTTATTTGCACGTTATTGCGTTTACCACTAGAGCAAATGAGCATCCACGGATTTATTCTTCGAAAAGCAGCAAGCCGGCGCAACCTTCTTGCTCTCACCAGTGGCTGTGATCACCAAGAAAACCCGACAGAGGTTAGGTTTAAGCGAGAATGAGATTCAATGATTGATTGATATGTGGCGTGGAACTTCTGAAAAGCACCATATGATTATGAGACGCCGTAGTGGAGGGCTCCGGAAATTTCTACCAACTGGGGTTTTTTAACGTGCACCCAAACCTGAGCAGAAGGGCCTACAACATTCCCGCCTCTATCGCAAATGCAGCCGCCGCAGCCGGAATTTCAATGCCGTGACCTGTGGCTCAGCAGCCCAGTACCTTCGCCACTAGACCACCGCGGCGAGGCAAAGCGAGAATCAGAGGCAGCTTATTTATTGTGTTTCGTGCCATTGTTTGCTTTGCTATAGCTTTGCTTTTAGAACTGCAGTATCCTAAGCTGCAGGTGTGATCTGGAAATAACACATACTTATCGTACAGTAAACTCAAAAGTGTTCGATCGACGGAAACAGCCTATGCTATTCGTAGAGTCCCGCGCGATATGAAGGTTATTGCGCGAGCGCCTACCAAGAACTACCACAGCGCCACGTCCCAGAATGCTCTTTCGAGGAGAGGTTGGCGTCGTGAAAGCTCCACTTACTCTCTTCGCTGCACTGCAAACAGCGATCACTCCCGTCTTACGACTCTTAATAAACGCAGGAGTGTCAAGCTCCAGCTTTAGCGTATCTTTTCAAGCAATTTTGCAATCACCTGCAGGAATAAGAGCACGCAAAAATCCACTCTATCGCAACAAATGGAAGGCTCGAAAGAGTGAGGAAGGGTGTACAGTTGAAGTATTGGCGATAATAGAATGAAACAGCCAACGAGGGAGAGAAGAATGCGCGATCTTGATTCCCATAGTTCTAGAACGTGTCGCTAGGCCCCTGGGACGTTAAGCAGGTCGACGCTCGTGCGATAACCCTTATTACAGTGTGTAGAAATATACTGCCCAGTGTGCTGAGCTCTGGCTATGAGATGGCCCCGCAGCTGATGAGTGCTAGCAGTGCCCGCATGGTGCGTTGCTGTGCGAGTGGTGCATTTCCGTTCAATCCTTGCGCTCCGCAATCGCTGCGAAGCCCGCAGGAGGCCGAGCCGCGCGAGGCCAACTATTATTTTCCTGCATTTCCAGAGTATTTTTTCACATAATGCGTTATTGTATAACAACTACTTCATTGCGGCTTTCACAGTACTGGCGCTTTACAATATCAAATGAAGATCATTTCGTAGCTTAGATTTCACCGTTTGCTACTGCCCGCAAAAAAAAAAGCAGATCTCACGTAACATGGGAATCAATGCTATGCAAGGTGACTCTGTCGTAATTTTTTATTAAGTGAAACATTATGAAAAGGCGCTAAATAAAGGCTAGAAATTGGATAGTCAACACCGAAACCAGCATTGGCGTTTCACGAACATTTGGCTCTTCATGCAAAGCATTTCGAAGACCCTAAGTTAAGGCAGTGATCGTGAGGACACCCAGACGTAGGAGATTCGATAGATAGATAGATAGATAGATAGCTAGATAGATAGATAGATAGATAGATAGATAGATAGATAGATAGATAGATAGATAGATAGATAGATAGAGAAACAGACAGACAGACAGACGGGCGGACGGATGGATGAATAGACAGACAGACGGACGGACGAATGGACAGAGAGACGGATAGACAGATGAACGGATGGATAGACGGAGAGACAGACAGACGGACTAACGGATGAACATACGAACGAACAGATGGATGGACAGATGGACGGACAGACACTGATTGACAGACAGACAGATGGATGGACAGACGGACGGACAGACGGATGGACAGACGGACATGCAGACAGACAGACAGACGGATGGACAGACGGATAGACAGACGGACGGACAGATGGGCGGATGGATAGGCAGACGGATGGACAGACAGACAGACGGATGAACAGACGGACAAACAGACAGATGGACGGATAGACGGACGAACAGACAGACGGATGGACAGACAGACAGATGGATGAACAGGCAGACAGACAGACAGACGAACAGATGAATGGACGGACGAACGGATGGACGGACGGACGGACGAATGGACAGACATACATACACACGGACGGACGGATGGGCCGACGAATAAACGGATAGACGGACAAAGAGACAGACGGACTGACGGATGGACAGACAGACAGACAGACGGACAGATGGATGGACGGACAGCCAGTCAGATTGACAGACAGACGGACGGACAGACAGACGGATGGACGGATGGAAAGACGGACAGATAGATAGATAGATTGGTAGATAGATAGATAGATAGATAGATAGATAGATAGATAGATAGATAGGTAGATAGATGCTCAAAGTGTTCGCAGTACACAAAGAATTTAATTTTAAAAACCATTAACAGTATAACCACCAGAGTTACTTTTTAAAACTGCTTTGTTCTTGAGAGCAAGAATCATCACAGAAGACCCTAAAACCTTTACCTCTTAATCTGCATTCCATTAGGATTCGAGTGAAAACAAAGTATAACATGCCAATGAATAATCTCACACGCCGCATATGATACTCGAAACGTTGTTGGAAATGGAGTCCGACGTTGACATGGGAGAAAAACTGTGTGAATGAAATTCGAAAGGGTATTTTTATTTTTTAGGTGAATATTAATATTTAAAATTTTGCCTCAACGGCGATTTCCCTCCCGACACCATTCACCCTAATGCGAAATGATAGTTCGATGGAGTAACTCTCAGTATGCTGTTCTCACACGACAGCCTTCAGATTCAGCCTTTTTTCTGCCCTCTTGATCCTACTTTTTCATTCAGGAAACCTTGCTGGATCCTTTAGTGCGGCACAATACATGTCCTTTCTTCACATCCGCTTAGCTTTTAACATCTCAGGGTGTTGCAGTGTACTTATGGCGCCATCGAACTTCACATATCAGACGGCAGCTGTCACACACATTTTAAACGTGGCGAGGCTCCGGCAGCAACAGGACGAGAGGAATTTCGCGCGTTTGTGCAAGGATCGATGGATGGATAGATGAATATGGGTGTACCATTTAGATCGGGCGGTGGCTAGCGCCACCAAGACGTAATACTTAATGAACCAAAAACTAGATTTATTTTTTCCCTTTAAAAAGTGAGGTTGATGATTCGTACTTTGAAGTGAAAGATTTAGTTTTCACTCGTGCCTTGACTTTAGCCACCAATCAGCTAACCTACTTCTAGTTAATTCTACCCGCTCAAAGTCTAGTTCGCCCTCCCTGTCTCTAAATTCCACTGCTTTGAAAAACTCTGCGCCATCATCCTGAACTATAGGGAGAAGCCCTTTACAGAACATTATCAAGTGTTCGGCAGTTTCTTCTTCCTCTCCACATGCACTGCATATCGTGTCTGCCCCTTCGTATTTGGCCTGACATGTCTTGGTTCTCAATACTACCGTGCTGGCCTCAAACAGTAGAGAACTACCCCGAATATTGTAATAGATCCTTTCCTTGACAATTTCTTGCTTAAAAGTTCGATAGATCTCTAGTGCGGACTTCTGAATTCTTCCAATTCTCCACATATTGGTCTCAGCTTCCTTCACCTTCTTCTTAACCGATAATTCTTTTTGGTTTGGCCCCCTGCTGTTTTTCAAATATTAACCAGTCATTTTTCTGGTTCGCTTCCTCAATTTCGTATCGACATTCTTCATTTACATGTAACTGAATATCTTCCTTGCCCAACGATCCTCCCCCATTTCTCTCAATCGCTTATCAAGTTTTATCTTGCTGCTAATTTCCCTGCCCTCAATTGATGTCCATCCCATATCACCTTATACTCCCTGATTTGGTGTATCCCCGTGGGCTCCTAAGGCAAGCCCACCTATTCCACGTTGCTTAATTTCAAATCTCGCTTGAAGTTCTGATCTCATGCACAAGATCGCATTGCCGTACGTCAGACCAGGAAGCATGACACCTTTCCATATTCATCTCACAACATCATACCTATTGTAATTCCCCAGCACCCTGTTTTTCATTACCGCTGCATTCCTGTTACCTTTAGTCGTCACGTATACTTCGTGTTCCTTAGGTACTCGGCCCATTTGCTTATCCATACGCCTAGATATTTGTATTTATCTGTTATCTCTAGCGTGACCTCCTGTATTCAAAGCTCACTACCTTCATTGTCATTAAAAATCATGACTGCTGATTTTTCCTCACTGAATCTGAAATCTAATCTCTCTCCCTAATTACCGCAGAATTCCACCAATCTCTGCAAATCTTCCTTGTCAGCCATTAGCACTATATCATCTGCGTACATCAATGCTGGTAGTGCCTGTTCAATGAGTTTTCCTAGTTTGAAAAAAGAAAGGTTGAAGCCCAGTCCACTTCTCTCTAATTTGGCCTCTAATCCTTGTAGGTACCTTTGCCTCTAATCTTTGTCATGAAAAATAAGGGTTATAGGGGACACCACTGCCTAAGCCCCCGTTTTACCTCGCCAGGTTGGCATACCTGTTTTCCCCACTTTATATAACTACCTTGATAAATAATAGATATCCTTTAAAAGATTAGTCTTCCACGTCTAGTGTGTCCAGTATTCCCCACAATTCCTCTTGAACCACGCTATCGTACTATCCCTTGATATCCAAAAATGCTAGCCCCAGGGGCCTGTGTTCCTTTTCTGCTATTTCGAAGCACTGCGTAAGTGAGAACAGATTGTCTTCCAACCTCCTGTGTTTCTGAAAACCATTCTGCAGTTTCCCCAGCACCCCCTCATCATGTATCTATGCCTGCAGTCTTTCATTTATAATCTGCATCGCCAGCCTCTAGATCACTGATGTCACGGTTATAGGATGATAGTTGTTTTTGTCCACCTTTCCTTTATGGATCACGCTCATCCTGCCAACTTTCCATACATCGGGAACTTCACCATCGATTATTATTTTGCTCACTGCCTCCGTCTCCCTCTGGTTCTTATATATTCAATAGCTTCGTCCCCTTCTAGCCTAGCACCTTGAGGTGTAGTTATAAACCTCTGCTCTAGGCTCGTCTCATTTTTTAGGTAGTTTAGATGGTTCCGAAATTTTGCAGCTGCCTTTCTATTTTTTATGTACTTTTTGCAGCCTCTGGGCTCCCTTTCTTCTAATGTTTTCATTGATCAGAAGGGATGCATCCCTTTTACAGCTTATAAATATTTTCCATTTTCTTTCAACACCATCTGTCGGTTCACCCCGCTGCTTAGCATGTCTATGTTCCATAGAGGTTTCCTGACGTTCTGCTATGGCTCTTTTACTTTCCTCATCCTACCAACTTTTCGGCTTGTGTCTTCTTTTCCGGGGTGACTTGTCAAGTGCTTTAGCAAGTTCTAGCTCAAAGAGTCTACTTACATTCGTGTATATACACACTGTTTTATTATCCTCGGTGATTACTTTCTCAATTTGTTTAGTGGCTACTTCAATTTGCCTTTCTGAATAAAAATTTTCCTGTAGTTTCTCATCTTGTCTTCTTCCCCCTCTCACTGCTCTTTCAACACTTAGCTTGATACGTTTGTGATCATTACCCAGACTTCTAGAGCCACATTCATCAATGTGCATTCCCCTGAGCTTATCATACATCCTACGTCACATCATTGCGTAATCTATCGTCTACTGCAGCCCTCCTACTTCCCATGTTACTTGCCCTTCACACTTCTCGGTACTGTTGCAAATAATGAAATCAAGCCTTTCACACATATCCATGATCATTTTGCCTGTCCGGTCAATATACCCATTTATATCTTCTATGTGCCCATTCATATCTCCTGGTATAGTTATCTCGCACTCTCCTCCTAACTCCTGAATGTCCTTTGATAAACACTCTATCATTGCTCGTTTTCCTCTCCCGCCTTTGCGCCCGTTCACAAGTACACGTTTCAAGCATTGTCATTTGCCCTGCCACTTCCCTTTTAGCCATGAATGTTCCTTTCACTCCTGCTTGACCTTTTGCCAGTCTTTACTTTTATGAATGAATGCACCAATACCACTCCCCTTTCTGCTGCCTTCTGTTCTATTGAAATATTCCCACGCATAGTACGTATTGTTCGGAGGTAGTTTCATGTCCCTGAGATGTGTTTCTACGAAACCGTATACCATCGGCCTCTCTTCCCTTAGCTGCTCTTCTATCTCTTCCCACTTGAGCCTGTTCCTACCACCCTGCATGTTAATATACCCTATGTCGGAATTGGCTCGGCACTCGTGGCTACGTCTATTTCCGCCCCGGACTCTACCTATCTTAAGTACTGGTGCCACTTTGGAATTGTATCTGTCCATACCAACTGTCAAAGAGTCTCCCTGGTTGTTTTCTTCGTTACTAGCTATCCTGCACCCCGAAGGACCCACTTGCTTCCCAAAAAAGCTACTGCGCGTCCTGCAAGTTGCCAACCCACCTCATGACCTAGCCGCCCATCGAAGTGAATTTTGTCTCGTTGAAAACCACCCACCTATGCACCTCTTGTTTATTTCTACCTCAAAGCATTTCCCTCTACTCATCCGCCATATCTCTTCGTTTTCGTTGACAACCGCTCTTTACAGGTTGCTATCACGCACCGATACCTCCGGTATCGTGCATATCACTACCTGTACCTGAGGAGAAGTGGCGCGCGTGTCACCGACGCCTTTCGCCAGTGTGGTTGCTAGTCCTGCTGTATCTTCATTTAGGACATCGTTTAAACCGCCTGAAATTATCACGAGGTTCCACCTATCAGCTGTATTTTTGAGTTTTGTGCTCGCTTGCCTCATGACTGCTTCCAGCTTGCGTCCTGATAACGCCCCTACTGCAACCCTCTTGTTCCCTCTTACTCTCTCTTTGATGGCTTCTGTGCATCGATATAAATTCGAGTCGCCGGCGAATATCCCATGCTGTTACTTTTCAGCTGGAGCGTCTTGCACCTGTGACGCAAACTTCTTTGTCCCCTCCCAGCCCCGCCACTACTTCGCGGAAGGTAAGCCTTGCGACAATCGAACCGGCTGAACCTGTTTTTTCAAACTTGCTTGCTGTATCTTCTCCACAGTTCTGATTGCCGGTTCCCTACTGTTCTCTCCGTAGGCCGCTCCTTTCACCTTGGCTAATGCTTTCTCGGCGGACTTCAGCCTTTCTCCCATTGCCCTCGTTTTCTCTTGCTAAGTCGTTAACGCAGCCTCGAGCTCAGTGATTCTTATCAGTAGTTCACTATGGGCAACCATCATTTTCTCAATTTTTTCCTCGACCTCACATCACCTACACTTGCCGTCAGCCTCTCCTCCATCCGCTTCTGCACTTGGGTCAACTTTCAAGCCCATCCCGCATCCTGAACACTTTACAGTCTTTTTATTCATGTATTTCTTGCACCAATTGTCCCTATGACTTGTCTCACTTGATAATTACTAAACTGGAGCCCTGCCCTACGAAGAAGAGAAAGTCTAAGCTCAACTACATATTTTTGCGTGTTCAATGTATGTGGACCTCACCCACGGGGTGGCAAAAGAGAAAAAACCCTCTTGATACGCGGTGCCGCTTGTGGCATCTGAGTGCAGTCATCACATGCGTAACCACCCTCTCTCGTACGAAATGCGCACATTCAGCACACTAGGCAGTATATTTCTAGACACTGCACATATATATCGCGCGCCACTGTGTTTGCTCTGTGTTCGCGGTTCTTTCGTGAGAAGTGCGGAGTGATAACACAGTGTGAGTACAAGCCTTATTGCTTTTTTATCACCCAAATTTGTCAAGTTCTGCGGCGTGTGCATTTCTTTGCCACTGAGAGTGTTGTAGTGACCACGTCGCGTCCGGAGTGCTCGATCGTGTCCCCAGTTGACGAAGTTTGCTCACGAGATACAAATCGGGGTGTGAGCCTGCAATATTCTGCAGCGATGCAAGACGCAAAACTGTTATTTGTGGTGTGTTTGTGCTCTCAAGTATTTTGTACACAGATGCTCTCAATGGAGCTTTATATGTATCAAGCGTCTCGATACGGGAAGCCTATCAAACTTGAATTGCTTTACAAATGGCCTCGTCTTTTCGTAGCTGCCTGGGCCACCATCTCGGACACCCGTTCACTAAGAACTTGCACGTTGCAATATCAGACATAGCAACATAACATGCTAACATCAAGACAACCAATTGCAAAAACACTATCATTGTGGACAGAACTTGGCCCGAAAGCACGTTACCAAATACAACTCGTGAGGGAATAGGTTCTCTGCCCAAGGTTTATCGTCACACACACTCCTAGGTCAGCCTGTTTAAAGGCTGTCGTACACCGGTAGCAGTTTCGCAGGTTCGAGCTCACTCATCTCGCGCACTGAATGTCGCTTCGTTTAAGCTGGACTAAACCAACGCCATATAAAGAAACCTCGTCAAGACCTGGAAGCTCTTCGCGTGACGTGTCACCAATGGCCGACGCTTGCTGGCGCGAGCGCAATAGTGAATGACCTTTTGTCGATAACAACTACTGGTATACTAATAATTAATGGTCATATGCTTAAAAACACCAGTTGCTTTAAAACATAATAAACGCACACACATTCTTATGCGTTTGTAGATTTTTTATTCTAAGCACTTGTGCAGTATTTTGACTGAAGTTCGTGCACACAGACAATAGAGCAACAAAATGCACCCACCAAATTCGCCATTTTTCGCATTTTCTTGTTCTAGTGTCTGTTTCTTTGTGCACTCCCTTCGTCAGTTAAAAGATGAACCAACACCATCTAGCAGAGTAATTCGTTGTACTTGTGCAGTAATTCCTTGGCAAACGTGTCGAGTTTCCTTTTTTCTTGACTTGAATTCTCCCTTTTGTTCCTTGGCATTCAGACGTCGTTATGAAATATTTAGCAAACAATCCTGCTGCCCCTCAGTGAGTGTTTAATCACTAGTTTTCTATTATGTTTACAGTCACAGCAATCAAACTTTGTGAAGTCTTCGTCTTCCAAAAAGTCCAGCGTAAATTCTGTGACAATCTGGAACTGGTCATTGACCTCCAAAAAGTCTGGCGTTGTTGCAAGCTGTTCTACAAGAAAAAAGGTATGCGCAAGTGCATTCACAGCACAGCTGACTTTCCAACGCAAAGAAAGCATAAGTAACGATCACATAAGTCACCCTGCTTACATAGCTACCTATTGAAGAAGGTGTAATTGCAAGCCAAATTTCGAAAACATTGTTATTTTATTGAGATCTGAACATACGAAAGAAACAGAAATTATTGAAGCGTTCACGATGCGCAGGATTGACGAACGCATATGTGTCAGAGCGCCATCTATACATTTGTTAGACTATGAGTTTTCGTTTTTACATGAAAATTTTAGATGGTTGATAAGGTCAGATTTGATGTTACGCAGACGGTTCTTTTGAGTGCGAAGTTTTACGCTCTTTTTCTTTCCTTTTCTCTTGTCGCATTTTTCCGTTGAATAAGCAAATGTTAATCATGCTCGTGTATGTCCTACCTGTGCCTTTGTGTGTCTTTATTCGTGTGCGATTCAGTGTGTCTGGAGTGCCAACAATGCTGCAGAGCCATCAAAAGGTGTTCAAGTGTGTCCTAAGAAAAAAACCCTCAGACGAAGCTAGTAGGTTAGTTGACAGCGTAAGAAATTGGTTGTGTGTAGTCACTTTGAATTAAATAGCAAAGACATGTAAGAATTCTGAAGTTGCAACGACCACTCGTTCAATTCAGCTTACAAGCTTTCTACAGGAGTGGTGGGGAAAGTAACCCTAGAAAACCAGATGCCCAAATGATCGACCGGGTCAAGCATTTTCAAGACGCTTGTCGTGGCAGTCTGATAGACCATCACCCTATAGTCTGAGCGCGTGCGTATAAGGCTTCTATAAAGATTCTTCAGGCATTTTTATCACAACGTCATGATGTGAATGATGAGACCTTTAGGACATTCAATGCTTTCAGGCATTTGTTTTTGAGATTTTTTTTGTGAGGTACGAGTGTCAATTTCATGTCTAAATTATGCCTGATCATTTTGTTTAGTTTTGATGGCTAGACGGTGCCATGAATTTCAATGATTGGATTGGAACGGAGACCTCTTTTTCTTGAAAATAAAACGCATGTGCTTTTTTGCGGGTTAATTGCGAACCTAAACTCATCCGTGCATTAGGTGAGCTTACTGAAACCGAGTTGAAGCTGCCACTGGCACAATCCGAAATTGCAGTATTTAAAACCGAACTGAACATCGTCACCATATGTGCAATGAAACATAGTGGGTGCAATGTGAGAATGTAAGGTATTCATTTTTACAATAAAAGGTATGCAAATCAAGACCTACGTTGCGGCACTCTAGTCTCCTGAACATATGTTCGTGATAACATTCCCCACCCCGACATGAACAGTGTGGTTGGACAAGTACCTTTCGGTTATGGTCAGCATGTTGCCTCGGATACCTAAGTGTGAGAGGTCTCGTCGTATACTGAAGTGCATGGCGGTGTCATAAGCATTTTTATATTAAGAAAAAAACGAAAGAATGAATATAAAAAGGACGAGAACATCACACATTTGCGCCTCGATTCGTAACAAGTGGTCAGTAATGAATCTACCCTTCTGAAATACGGACTGATGTGGGCTCAACAGATTGTTTGCTTTTTAGAAGTGTAGAACACGACGGTTAATCATCTTTTTTGAAAAGTTTACACAGGCACCTTCTCAGTGCAATTAGCTTCTAGCTCTGAACGGAAGATGGATCTTTTGCTTGCTTAAGAGTTGGGATAACGATGGCTTCTTTTCAGGCTAGTGGGATCTTTCCGGAATGCCATATGCCAGTATACAGGGAAAGCAAGACTTTTTTGTTTCAGAGGGCAGGTGTTTCACCAATTTTTATACAACCAGGTTGGAGCCTGGGGCGGATCCATTGCAGAAAATGAGAGGCCCGTAGGTAAGCTAAACAGAAAGGTTCACTGTATGCCTGATGTGTAGAATCATTGTGCTCTACTTTATGTTTTTTTATTTAGTCTTCTGTCGTTGGAACGTTTCGGTGTAGTGCGACCAGCTGGTGACCCATTCAAAGTGTGCCCCAAGAGAGTTAAGCTGATCTTCGAAGCGGTCACAATGTGTGTTCGCTAGAGAAAGTGAGCGTGCTTGTCGTCCTGCTACCTTACCAACCATGTTCAAGTCTCTCGTCTTATCTATGTATGAGTTACTCCCGGCTGAAAGTTTCTGCCAGCTTTCCTCCCCAGCTTGTTGACGTACTCTTCTTGCTTGAAATTTAAGGTTCCTCAGACTGTATAGATCCTTGGCTGTGAGGGAATCTCGGACCAACTTCCATGCCTTATTTTGCTTCTTTCGTCCCTTTCTACACTCACTGTTTCAACAAAGAATACGCAGTTGGACGCATGGTACGTCCCGTGTGAGGGATGTACTTTCTAGCAGCATCAATTAGAAAAACAGCGAAGAATTCAATAGCTGAATCTGTTATTAGGTCACATAGGTTGAACGGACTTAAATGAGTTGCCTTTTAAAACTTTCTCAGTCGACCTTGTCGATCTGCCATTTCGGAGCCTGTGAAGGACATGCGTTACCCATTGGTGTGTTCCGAAATATTGGAAGAAGGTCGCTTCCGTAAAGATTGTTAATAACTTTTTGTTTGAGTAGAGGTGAGAGTGATGGGAATGTAATGCTAAAATTTATAGACGAAGAGGTATTGTTGGCTGGGCTGTGATATGTTGGTTGCTTCTGAATCAAGAGAGATGGTCCGGATGCAAAAAAGAACTGTTCAGTTAGACAACCTCGTGCATTGCAGTGAGAATGATGCCAATAAATACTATGTGCATTAAAGGCTCCAACAACGAGGTGAGGTTGCGGAAGCTAATCAAATAAACCAAAAATTCTTGTTTTTGCAGCTGTAGATGCCGAAAATAGTGAGCAAATAATGATGGTTTTATTGAAGAAGACGGCTCGAACAGCGCCTTCTTTTAGTAATGTTTGCAGGAAAAAATGCATGCAGTTGCTTGATTGAAAATACAAGCTGCGCCACCAGTTGACAATACATCAACACTGCAGTTTTTCCGGATATAACAGAATTGCATACAAAGTTCGTATTTTTAGATTTCAAGTGTGCTTTCTTTCATAGAAATTTTGGCGAATATTCATGTTAACGCTCATGGACATCACTGAAGTTTCTCAGCAGTGCTCTGATGTTCCATTGTAAAATATGTGTCTTCATTTAGTGTGTGAAGTAGTGCTCTGTGTAGAAAGTGAAGATTAGTTCAAGTTTGAGTGCCCTTTCCAGGCCCTTTAACGTGAACCATATGTCTGTTGAAAATGACGAGGAACACTGGCCACTTTATAGGCTCATGACGCGCCTTAAGATTGGTGTACTGTTCATTGCCTCTGGCTAAGCAACAGACGACCGTGAGGTCCCGCATAAAAGCCTCACCACAGAGGGCGAAACCTTTACACCCACCAGCCTGGAAGTCGATGGGGTTGTTTTGGGGTCCTGGTAACAGCGCCAGCTGAAGCCGGAGAAAGCGAGGCCGCTTTAGCTGGGCCAATCGTGTCTGGCTGTGGTGGTATTGAGGTTTCAGTACGCGTAGCGCCGGCTTTCGTCGTCAGTGTTGGTGCCAGTGGCCATAGAGTAGTGGGACTTTCTTCTGGGTACATGAAGTATATATAACTACTTCCACAACGGGGTCAAGAGGCGCAGCCAACAGCTCGCTTAACATGGGCTAAGCTTGCGGCGAGTGCGGGTGCGGCGCTGTTTCTCTACACACCGCTTAAGCGTAGAATATGCCATAAAACAGTGCAACCCATCTTTGTGCCCCCTAGAATAAAAAATGTTTATACTATGGTGTAATTATTTCTTTTTCCTGTTTGCAAATCGGGCAGGCTTTTAAGTATGACACGTTCTCACCATCATCGTTTGTACTGCCGAGCGGACTGCGACAAGTCTCAGAGGAATTTTCGTGATTGCCCCGTTTGGCGCAGGTCAGTTGGCCTTCACCACTCTGTGATCCATGACTGAGACACTGGCACCTAAAGCACCCACATAGATTCTGAATGTAGGGTCTGATGCTTGTTTTTGTGTAACCAGTTCTGAGTGACTCGATAAAAACAGTTTATGCGAAAGGATTGATTGAAAATTTTGTTATGATTGCTTTGTTCTCACGCTTTAACCTAATGTTTTGCACCTGGGTTACAATCTGCTCCTTCCCGCCTTCAAAAAGCTCTTCTTCACTCAAGTTCCGACGATCATCATCAAAAATCACTCCTCTGATAGTGTGCAAAGACCGATAATTAGAACAGTGCCCAATGCAAAAAAGGTAGAAAGCCTTTTGTACTGTGCAATGTCTCGTAGTTCAAGTAACAAGTCGTTGCTGATCATTCTAGTGGGCTTACAGGCGGGTCCAATTGTGTCAGCAAGACACTTCGCAACAAAAAATGGGGACATAGTTCTGACAATCCTTTGAGGCTCTGTGCAGTTGATAACATGGAAACGAGGGATATTTTGTATCAGCTTGGCAAATAAGCTGTGCATTGTTGTGGTGCGCACTCGTTTTTCTAGAAAGCATTCAGGAAGCTTGGTAATGTCATTGAAGATTATTAGTGGTCAAATATATTCGGCGGTCACCCCAGCCGCCCACGACTAAGCCCAACATAGGGACGCTGTGACATGTTACGGAACCACAGACACCAGCTGTACGTGGTCAATATAACCAAATATATAATGTCCAAGGATGTACATATACACAAGGTGAACCCTCGAAGTCAGGACAACTAGAAGTAATTGAAAAGAGTAGAAAACAGGACAAATAGAGAGTGAGAAACACGAAGAAGGGGAGAGAGAGACAGGAAAAGGCGACTGTCTATTTCCGCTGGGTAGGTCAGCTAAGGCGTGCCGTCGACGTGAAACCGGGACCGAAGGGGTATGTTGCCTTACCGCGGGGGGGGGGCATAACGGTTCAATAACTCATCATCAGCTCGATCCTCAGGATCCCCTTTCCCCAGAGACACCTAAGTGTGGAAGGGAGTCGAAACCCATGTTAGCTCGAAACCGTGGTGTCGCTATGCACCAAAAGCCTGCTTGCACAGACGCCCCTGCAAGCAGGCTTCAGGATCACAACCTGCACGCAACGCCCTCAGGATCAAGCACGCAACGCCCTCAGGATCACAACCCAGAAAAGACCACTGGGAGTGTTAACGTTGGCAAAGTGAAAGCGGCACGGTGAAAAATTCTGGCCCACTACCAATGGCATTGCGTGACGTATACAGTGAAGCTCCCAGGCCTTGAGAAAGTTTCCTTAGGTGACGTTATCTAAACGCGATCAGACCGGCATCAGGCCCTCTCGACTGACAATGCGTGCATGCGACACTGAGATGCTCGGCTGTGCCAATAACACTCAGTCAGTCTAGCGGTGGAAATCTACTGCCGTGTCCTTACAGCATTTTCAAACGGTACACGTGAATGCCAAGTGAACAACTCGAAGCCAGACGACCAAGGTCGCCTGGTACTTGCGAGATGGGCTTTACGGTCGACTTTACCTTTTTGTCCCAAACTGGAGGTGAATTTGATGGCTCTTCTCGCCAACCGTGTGAAAGACCGAGTCGTCTATCTTGCTACGCGTTGGTTTTGCGCGTCTCCCTTTGCAGAACCGAATGGTCAGAATGGCAGCAATGGAACTTGCTCTGTGCTTTGTAGCAGCCGTATACACAGCGCTCCACAATAATACGCCACTCTGCATGCCACATACTAATTACCAATTACCATACTTCAATCAGTTAGCCCTAATAGTTATGCAGCCTACACTGTTGATTATTTTTCACGTTCTGGGCTGGGACAAGGAAACGAGAAAGAAGAAGAGCGCGAGCGCGGGACGCGGGGACACTAAAGTTACAGCAGAGCGCTTCCGAGCGCAGTTAAATAAACAAGTGTTTTTTTTGCCTTATACCTTAAAGACGGAGTTGAGTCTGATCGCAGTGTCTGGAACGCCATCGTCCTGATATTGGTGCCGAAGAACCGGGATTGAAAACCAGGACTCTACGGACGGCTACCAGTCAACTGCAGCGGCATGGAGCGACTGAAGCCGAAGCAGACGTCGTGGCTTGCACAGAACACGAGGATTATAAACAAGGCAAGTGAGCTCCTCGCTAACGATTCTGCCTCCTATGACCAGCTCAACTCCATATATGAGAGGCTGAAGGCTAATAACGAAAAGCTCAAGAACCTGAACAACGAGATTGAGCCGCATATACGTGACGAGGAGTTCGAAGTCGAGTATAACGCTGTCTTGCAATACGAGGACAGTGCTACGCGCATTCTTGCAGAGATTCTCAGCAAGAAAGATTGCATGCTAAGGACATCGACCGGAACTCAAGAAACAGTTGCCCAGACAGTCGCAGCACCATCAGACGGAACTGGAGTTAAATTGCCTAAACTGACAATACCTCCTTTTTTGGAGACCTATGCAAGTGGACCGAATTTTTGGAACAATTTTACCAAATTGTTCATAGTAAGAATCGCATCACTGCCACAGAGAAGTTTCACAACCTGCGACTGTATCTTAAAGGAGATGCTGCATTAGTAATTGCGGGCCTTCCGACGACAAAAAGTTGTTACACTGACGCCATCAAAGTGCTACAGAAGCGATTTGGGGACAAGACGCATCTGGAGCAAGAATATTTTGCCAAGCTACGGATGTTAAGCCCTGTTCGTTCATCGACTGACGCCAAAGCGCTACGCAGCTTGTACGACCAAGTTCTCGTGAATATCCGAGGCTTAGGGACTTCGGGTGTACACAAGTCATCATTTTCGTCAATGCTCCGCGACATCCTACTGCGTGTTCTTCCACGGGATACAGTCGTGCAGTATCATCGATCATGTGCCGTCCAGTTGGCATATGACTCGAGAGCTGAAGCTACACCCGTGGGACTGGAACGTGTGCTCAACTTCCTGTGTATCGAGCTGGAAAGCCTGGAGAAGAGTGATTTTAAGGATGCCAAAAGACGAGAACATGAAACACTCCCCAAGGCCAGCCAGTCGACGTACTCTCGGCGTAGGAAACCGACGTCATCTGTGCTTCACAGCAACTCGGTACGAGAAAAAAAGGACAACTGCGTATTCTGCTCATCCAGCCATCACAGATCGGAAGCCTGCACAGCTGACTTGTCACTGACGCAGAAGAAGGAACTGCTTTCCAACGACAAAAGGTGTTTCCGCTGCACCACCAAAGGACATCGGGCACGGGACTGCAAAAAGAGGATTTGCTACTCTAGATGGCAAGCTCGACACGCTACAAGCATATGCAGTCCCGATAGGTGTTTGCGGAAGTCAGACTATGCTAACAAGAACTACGAAAAAACTACACCAGTCTGCACATCACTTGGAAGAAAACCCATCAAGGAAGGCTCTACCACTGGCGTTTTTCTTCAGACTTTCAGAGCATGGGTCATGAATGATGACACCTGCCGCTAGATACGAGGTGTTTTTGATGGTGGCAGTCAGACGGCTTTCGTAACTGAAGATCTGTCCAAGCACCTCAAGCTGAAAAGCGTGGGTGCAACTCAAATAGCCTTCAATACTTTCACAAATACATCGGATCAAGAGGCTAAGAGGCGTCGCCTAGTAGAACTACGACTGCGAAGCCAGTTTTTCGACGCGGAAATAGTCTTAACTGCAATATAGATCCCAAGCATCTGCAAAGACATCGCAGAGACTGCAATGGACGTAGCCTTCGTTGCGTCTTTCAAGAAGCTGGGAAACAATGTTGCCGATGAGCTCCAACATCCATCTATCATACGTAAGAGTGGCATCAGCGTACTTATCGGGTCCGATCAGATGTGGAAAGTGTTGACCGGCGAAGTTTCACGGTACGAAGACAACGAATCATTGATCGCACTGAACTCCAAGCTTGGATGGACCTTCCAGGGAAGCACATCGCGCTTGTTGTCCCGACCAACTACTTCACAAATGTTGGTGTGCGTGCTGAAAGCCCAAGCTACCGATTCCGACGAGATTTTGCGTTCCTCTTGGGAACTTGAAAACATAGAAATTACGGACCCGATAAACAAGCCACCTGAAATGAGCAACAACATGAGGCATTTTGAGCAAACGATTACCTTTATAAACGGAAGATATGAAGTGACCCTACCTTGGAAGCATAATTTCGAGCTTGCAAGCAACAAGCAAGTATCCGTTACTCGACTGGACAAGCTTGTCAACAGTCTCGACTCCAGGAAAGGACTGCTCGAAACGTATGACCGTACCATAAGGAACTAACACAGCTCGTACTAACACAGCTGCGCAGTCGTTCCTGCCTCGTTCTTCTCGCGAGTGAACCACCTTCCTCCTGAAATTGTTGCTATTAACGACAACCATCTTTTTCGTGATACCGTAGCTAACATTGTATACGCAGGACCTATTTAACGTATTTTTGTTTGTACGCTGACTTTTGATTATATTCGTACTAACGCTGTATTTTTCCCTCCCCACCATGTACCATGTGTTATTCAATGTAATCCACTCCCCTCTGTAATGCCATTTGGCCCTGAGAGTATTATAAATAAATAAATAAATAAATAAACTACTTGAGGGCAGGACACGCCGAAGTAGTCAGTGACGTACCTGCAGAGGTGATGACGAAATTATATTACATGCCGCACAAGGAAGTCATGCGTGAAGAAGCACTGATGACGAAAATGAGAGTGGTGTTTGACGCTTCGTCACATGCCAAAGGATGCAAGTCCCTTAATGACTGCCTTGAAAAGGGTGACAACTTACACCAAGACCTCGTGCAAATTCTGCTACGCTTCAGAACGCACCCGGTGGCAGTTATCGCGGACATAGAAAAGGCATTCCTTCAGATTGCGATTCGGGAGGACGACAGAGACGCTTTCCGCTTTCTCTGGTTTGCAGAACAAGATTTATCCAAGGGCAAGCTGCAAGAGTGGAGGATGACACGAGTGCTATTTGGAGCTACATGTAGCCCATTTTGCTTACAGCTACTATTCTCTACCACGTGAAAAGAGCACCGGCTGTCATGGCATAAACATCGCAAACTCTTGCCGAGTCGTTTTTTACGTGGATGACTTAGTCACTGGTGCCGACACAGAAGTGGAAGCCGCTAACCTATGCGGAGAAGCGCGCACAATAATAAAATCGGCCGGCATGACATTGCGAAAATGGACAACGAATTCAGCAAATTTGATGCGCACGCTTGAAAGTCAAGTGGAATCTACTAGTAATGAGATGGTAGTTCTTCACGAAACGTCGGTCAAGGTCCTGGGTTTGGTTTGGAATCCTGCGACGGATGAATTCAACTTTTCGGTTGAATATCTACTCCGGTTTTCCACAGCACAGACGGGTACAAAACGATTTGTCTTGCAGTCAGCATCAAGAATATTTGACCCGTTGGGATTTGTAGGACCATATACTATTGCCATACGAATATTGTTTCAGAAACTGGGGATATGAGGAATTGGCTGGGATGAAGTACTACCCAATGACCTGCAAAAAGAATGGAATGATTGGGTCATCCAGCTGCCGCAACTGCAAGACGTCGTCATTCCTCGCTAATTGGGCAGCGGAGCAAAGAAGCCCAATGTGCTTCAAATGCATGTTTTCTGCGATGCCAGTCCAGCGGCATACGGAACAGCGATATACGTCGTAACAAGTCCTGGGGAGCCGATACTGGTGATTGCGAAGTCCCGTGTAACACCCATTTAGGAGACAACGCTGCCGCGATTGGAGCTGCTGGCTGCCTTAATCGACTCAAGAATGTTGGCACACGTGAAACGCGCTTTCAGGAATGTTCAAGGTGACTACACGATGAGGACAGATTCCGCCATTGTCTTGTCATGGACAAAAGGTGACGTCAAAAAGTGGAAACAGTTCGTAGCCAACAGAGTCAATGAAATTAGGTGCACTACAGATCCATCAAAGTGGAGATACTGTCCTGGAACGGACAACCAGGCTGACCTATTCACACGTGGCACGACGCTTGAAAGACTGCTGTGCAGCTTAAAATATTGGCATAGTCCCGAGTGGCTAACTAAACCGATGTCTGACTGGCCCCTACAGTAAAGTGAACTAGACATAGCGGAAGCCACCCAAGGTGAAGTTACAACAGTCCACGTCGCACTAATTACACGCTTCTCAGTTCCGATAATTGATATTCAGCGGTACAGCAGACTTCAGCACCTACTCAGAGTCACTGCGTGGATTTTCAGATTTACTGACCAATGCAGAAAAAGAAGTAATCATACAGGACATCTCGTGGCAACAGAAATCCTGAACGCTGAACAGTATTGGATAAGATGTACACAAGAGCAAGGCTTTCTTGAAGAACTCACCACTTTGACCAACGGCCAACCAGTCGAGTCTACATCTCGAATCGCTGAACTACGTCCTTACATAGACAAAGACGGAATTCTTTGGGTTGGAGGCCGTTTATTCCTCATGCAATCCACACAAGATGTCAAGCACCCAATCATAATGCCGTCAAGCCACCACTTTTCGGCACTTTTGGCAAACAGAGTCCACCTTCAAGTCCTACATAGAGGAGTTAGAGATACACTTACGCAGCTTCGGAAACGCTACTGGATTTGTCGAGCTCGCTCTTTGGTAAAAAGGGTGCTGCATGGCTGCAATATATGCAAGCGTTTCAGTGCGGGCCCAGAAAGTGCTGAGACTGCTCCGTTAACAAGTCATCGAGTGTCACCAACGAACCCGTTCAAAGTTGTAGGAGTCGACTTCGCAGGCCCTCTGTATGCACGCACGAAGAAAGGGGACACGAAGTGCTACGTTGCACTTTTTACGTGCATCTCGAGCTTGTCTCGGAAATGACATCCGAGGCTTTCCTGCTGTGCCTACGACGATTTGCAGCTCGGAGAGAATTACCTAGGGTGATCTATTCTGACAACGCACGAAGCTTTCACAAGACAGCGGCAGATATAAAGCGGCTACACCGAATGTTCTCTGAAGAGGACGTCGCTGGTCACCTCAGCACCAACGGCATTTCGTGGAAGTTTATAGCACCAAATGCTCCTTGGTGGGGTGGATGGAGGGAGCGCCTTGTACGATCAGTGAAGCTTCCGCTGCGAAAAATTATCGGCAAAGCTCGTCTGAACTACGAAGAAATATCGACAGTGCTGGTGGAGGTCGAAGCAGTCGTAAAGTCTAGGCCTCTGACTTTCATAGAGACAGATGCAGGAGAACCTCGCACTTTCACGCCAGCCGAACTTCTCCTTGAACGAAGGATGACTTCCATACCGTATGCGACCGCTGACGAAGTCAACAGTAATTCCAAACGATCCGACGCCATACACAGACACAACTACAGGAAGCTACTGGTTGAAAGTTTTTGGAAGCGTTGGCAAAAAGAATACCTGGTGCGATTACGATGTGCACACTTTGCCGACACGAAATCAAATAGAGCATTAAAGCAAGGGGACATTGTTGTCGTGCATGCGGACAACACGCCACGCCAGCTATGGAAGCTTGCAAGGGTCACGGAAGTGTACCGCAGTGCAGACGGTCTCATTCGTTCTTGCAAGATCAAGTTGCAAGGCGGTCACCTTGCGATCAGGCCGATACAAAGACTGTACCCACTTGAACTATGTGTTTAAGTTTGCGCGGCCGGGAATGTTGATTATTTTTCACGTTCTGGGCTAGGACAAGGAAGCGAGAAAGAAGAAGAGTGCGAGCGAGAGACGCGGGGACGCTCAAGTGACAGCGGAGCGCTTCCGAGCACAGTTAAACAAACAAGTATTTTTTGCCCTATACCTTAAAGACGGAGTTGAGTCTGATCGCAGTGTCTGGAACGCCATCGTCTTAATAACACGCTACTAGCCTGGCCCGTGTCTCTATGTTCTCGATTTCAACTATGATATTATCAACCCCGTTTGTTCCATGACTCACTGTGCTGTCTTCCTGCCTCTTAAGGTCAAGGTTACATTCAATATTCCTCTGTTCATTGCTTTCTGTGTTGTCTTCATTTCAAGTGGAAATATTTTTAAACCTCCAGGTTTTCGCTCACTTAGGCAAGTACCAGCAACATTCAGTGGCTATGTACCTTTCTCTCAGGGGCGTAGCCAGAGAGTAGCATGCCGTGAGAGTGCTCCCCCCTCCCCAATTTCGTTTTTTGTCATCCCAGACATAACAAGAAATTACCATTTTAAGTGCTTTTCCTGAAATTGAGCAGCCTCCCCCACCCAAAAGAATATTTCTGGATATGCCCCAAATTTCTCTTGCGAAATCGTGGTATCTAGAATGCTTTTCATTATCTTAGAAGCCTTGCCGATTGTGCGCCACCTCATCTTTGCCATTTCTGATATTTCACGCTCAAGATAGTCATTAGCGGTCAATTGCATTCATTATGCAGGCAGGTCATGCCATATAACTTGCTATATATAACCAGAAAACAACGTTGCCGGAAGCTTACCCTGAGCGAGATACGTAAATTATGCAGTACCGAGGTGCATCTGCATAATATGGTGTTCATGTTATCAACTGTCGTTCTCGTGTTGCCACCTGTCATTTATATTCGTCACGCAATACCAACTTTGGTATGTAATAAGCCAGGGATACGGCCGTTGCTATACAATAAAACACAAGTATATTATGCTGCAAATGATATGCACGTTTCTATTTTGGCGTACCAATGGTCATTATGTCGCCATACAGTCACGTTGTGGAAGAGAAAATATAGCATATGTGAAGCTAACAAAACTGTCCAGAGCAGACCATCAGCGTGGCATATAAATTATGCCGCTAAGACATGCAGGTTCTACCTCTTATTATTTTCACGTTATCACTGTTTTTCATGCTCGCCATAGCGTCATGTCACGTCGTGCTAGTTATGGATTTACAAGATATCGATGAAATGAACGCGAGAGCTCGAAGTCGATAGTGGTTAGATAGATAGATAGATAGACAGACAGATAGATAGATAGATAGATAGATAGATAGATAGATAAATAAATATATAGATAGATAGATAGATAGATAGATAGATAGATAGATAGATAGATAGATAGATAGATAGATAGATATACACGAATCTCATTGAAAGAGTGCAGGTACACATACCAAATAAACAAAATACATTTATTCGATGTTTCAACCAGCCACCGGTGTCTGTCGTAAGGAGAACGACAGGTACAATCGTTCAATTTATAAGCATATGCTCAGACAGGGACATGAGGAAAAAGTCTAAGTAGGCTCAAAACCTAATATGAGTTTTGCATTTTCCTGTCGGCGCAGTGGCCAGAACGAAATATGGGATGTACTTCACTTTCAGGGTGGCATGATTTTAGCGATGTCGGGTCTCCACACACTTGCCGATTTGCTGGGTAATTCGTTTTGGGCTTTGACTCAGGCTTCTTTCCCTGCTAGGGCTGCGGCTCTTGCAGTAGCAGTCGCATCCAATCCCAAGGCAGCCCGTCGACAATCCATTTTTCAAGCAAACACATGGCTGTATGAAAATTACAGTGTAGGTTACGTACTTCAAGCGATAAAGGTATTTCTTAAAGCATTTCGTGTTGATTCAACAAGTAGCAACCACGACATTTCCTATTTAGAATGTCACTGTGTCCTAGGTACATTTTTAAATCAAATGGTCGAAGACCAAAATCAATATCGGAACAACCGATTCGGATAACCAGAGTGAACAGTGAAGGTGCCTCGGACAGGCTGGCCGACGTTTCGACAGAATGACCTATCTTTGTCAGAGGCACCATGTCGTCCTTGGCGTGTTAGTTTTAAGGGGGTTAGTAATGGTTAGAAGTGTCAAAAGCAACATGGCAAAGATGACACGGTGCCTTTGACAAAGACAAGTCCTCCTATCAAAACGTCAGCCATCCTGTCTGAGGCACTCATCACCGTGAATGAATTGATGAAGAAGAGATTTATAGATATAGTACAATTGGTAAAATAGCGCTTAAGTAAACCAAATATTGAACAGAAAGAAACAGTGTAGAAAGATCTCGAGCGTTGTACGCAAAAGGACCCTTTTTTAAGGGAGATTTTCGGCAAAAAGGGAATGCGTGGTTTTGGGTATTAAAAAGCTTTGGTGCGTTTTGGGTTGCTGTAAGCTAGATCCAGACTTTTAGGTAACCCTTCACAAGAAGTAGAATACAAGTAATCATCAACTTTTTACAATATTTCCATAATCCTGCAGTCACTTCCTTTAAGAAATGAATACTTTTGTAATTCAATTACTTTTTGATCGTATTAGAATACATAGTCTGAAAGTTGGGCATTCCTCAGACTTTTCCCCAAGATTGCACAATGATAAATTCTTAAGTTCTTTTTTCCTATTTTGAGCGCCTCCTTGAGGCGTCAAAAGCTAGACAACGTTTCTGTACCTGTAAAACTCGATGCGATGCACTGATGTGCTGCTAAACCATGCATTGTTGCAGAACATGTTCATACTGCACAGCATTGCGCATGCTTGGTGGAGACCCTACAGTTTCTGGCGTCGTAGCAGGCATTTACATTAAGAAACTACACAAAATGTAAAAATCACTGACGTGCACTTTGATAAACGAATGCTGCTGAAACAGCGAGGCATAGAAAAAAAACGTTGATTCAGCTCCCCGAAGGAAACACTGGTGGGATACGAAGCAGCAGTGGTGAGCACGGCATTGGCCCAAATAAAATGGGCGTGGATATGGGTGCTCGAATATCAGTTTCAAGCTATACTCGGTCTAAAGTTCACTGCAGTAAACGATGTCGCCATTCACAAACGCGCTCTGCTTTTCTAAGCTCCACTACGCCGGCGATGGCCGGGTTAGGCCTAATCGCATCGGCGGAAGTTTCAGCGGGCCGAAGAGCGTCATTTTCTTGAGTCTACTCCATTGCAGATAAGCAAGCCGAAACAAACAGACAAGCAGCTTTATTTTCATTCTGAGAAGCCAAGTGGTGCGAAAATTAAGTACACGTCCCCACCCACCCGTTGGCTAGTGCCATGTCGGAACAGACAGACCATGCTGCTCAGCACGTCCACGGGCCCTCTGGGCAGCCTGAAGCTGAACGTCTTGTCTGCAGCCTGTGATTGCCGTCTTTCAGTACACTTCTCCGTTGAAGTCCTGTAACGCAGGGAACTGCCATAGCATGTGACTCAGAGATCAATATTCACCACAATCGAGGCAACGTGGATTCACTTCCGAATCAAGCTTGCCCCAAAAGCACCTGGAGGGGTAAGACCCCGTCTGGAGCATGCGGAGCGTGCTTACATGTGACTTAAAGAGCTTATAATGAGGAAAGGGGAATGTCTGTCGCTCTCCTTTGTAATGAGATGTTATCTTGTTATCTCGCAATGAGATGTTATCTAATGAGAAGATCACCGTGAACGAGCTCTCCCGAGCTCACACGAGGGAACAGACCGTCGCGGCACGTGAAACCTCACTCACGGTCATTGGCTATCTCGTTTGGGTTCAAGTGATCCGGTAATACGTCTCGTGCCATGTGAGCAGGAAACCAGACTATGTGATGAAGAATGGCGGAGGGGAGGCTGCCGTGGAGAATCCTGGCTGCCTCTGTGGCTATCAATCCCGAAGCAAACGTTTTATTGGCCGCCAGTGAATTGTTGTAGACCGTTGTGCGTTTTGAGTCCAGCAATACCAGTGCTACAGCTGTCTGTTCTGCTGCATCGTCCAAGGAGGCCTTCACCGAAGCGGCCGAAAAAAGTTCTCCCCTGTCATTGATAACTGCCATAGAAAAATTCTTGCCGTTGGCATGGCGCGCTGTAACAACAAATGTTTCCTTTCGGGAAAACTTCTGTATGAAAGCCTTAGCCTCCGCTAATCTACGACATCTATTGTATTCTGGATGTACATTTCTTCGAAAAGGGTCAATAACAAAAGTATTCCTTGTTTGGTGACCCAGTTGCGTGGTTTCTCCTTGATTTAAGATAGGACGAAGGCCTGCCGCATCTAGCTGTCCTCTTCCTGTTTTGAAATTTGATAACCGAGTGATTTGGGCTGACCTCTGTGCTTCAATTAATTCACAAGTGGTGTTTTACACTCCCGAATTCGTGAATTTTTCAAGGCTAGTCATGGATGGAACACCGAGCACTTTTTTGACACAATTACGCATGAATGTGTCCAATTTTTCTCTCTGTGTCTTGGCCCAATTGAGAGCCGCAATTACGTAAATATTATGGCCCATGAGGAAAACGTGATGAGCTCTTAGGAGAATATCCTCGCCTATGCCATCCCTCTTGTTAGACACCCGCATAATTAATATCGAAATGCTCGCCGGTTTAGTCATGAGAAGTGCTATAGCCTTTGCGTGGCAGCGCTTTGAGTCTAATAAAAGCCCGAGATATTTAACAGAATATAGTCTAGGGATTGTGTGACCATCTTTGGCAGAAACGTTGATAGGCACCTGATCAAGTGGAGTGAGTTCCCTGGCACCTCGTCTAGTCTGTCTGTACAGCAGAAGCTCTGATTTTTCCGGTGAAACCACCGGTCCCCTACCGTCGAAGTAAAACTCTGCTTGTGTCAGGCTCATTGCGCGCGCAGCAACGA
Organism: Rhipicephalus microplus; assembly: GCF_043290135.1. Classification (NCBI taxonomy): domain Eukaryota; kingdom Metazoa; phylum Arthropoda; class Arachnida; order Ixodida; family Ixodidae; genus Rhipicephalus; species Rhipicephalus microplus. Next base: position 92,500,509 of record NC_134700.1, read on the forward strand.
GTCGGGCGTAGCCATAGAATAAAGAACCAATTTAGAGAAGGTAAACTGTAGCATTCACAACAGTCCGCAATATAAGTAGCGGTGGTGCATGGAACTGCCGAGGGCAACCAAGAGATGACGCTGAGTAAACAAAAAGGAGAAAACAAAATTTGTTGTTTGCTTTTGTTTTCTAGGTACAAAAAAGAAAAGCACCACCTTTTTTATTCTGTACCGGGTGTGACTGCACCTACATAGTTGCCTCGGATGATTTTTTTTATTCTATGGCTGTCATTTTCAAACAGAAGTAGATGAAAGAGACCGGCACTTGTGCAGGGCTACGAGTGTCTCCTTGTTTGTCGCCCGCTTTAATTAAGCACGTCAGTATGCCCAGCAGTACACCAAGCGCCTTTTTGAACACAGTATCTGTGCGTACAAAGGTTACATGGAATCGAAAGTTATTCATAGGCAGCTGGCACCAGTAAAAACAATTAGCGAGTTAGTGCGGGAAACAACATTCATTAACAGCAAACCAGCACTCATATTTCAATGCAAAAAATAATCATGCTAAATCATCATCGCGAGTTCGCAAACAGCACGCTTTTGTTTTCAGGGGCAAAGCAAAGAGAAAAGCATGTTTCGTTAGTAGAAACTATCATTACAAAACAGTCGTAAAGATAGCATGAGGTGCTTCACAAGCTCCTGCTTTTGCCCAGCACGGCTTAGCAGCCACACTTTTTATTGCATATGTGACATAGTGCGGTCAAGCTGAGGAGACAAGGAGATTGGGTTTTTCACTAGAAAATCGCGCTGGAGCGAGGGTCGGGAGAAGCGCAAGCATTTGAACACTTCACGATCTGTGCAAATGAACGTAGTGAAAATACACATTACTGACAGCGGTAAAAAGGTCTGAGAGTGAAATCACCAACAAAAAATAACAAATATGCGCACATTGGCAAAAACAATCTACCTGTCATCGCCGTGAAACTTGCAGAAATTGATGCCTTCGCCTGCAGGATAGTTCATGCGGCACCATACTGCAGTACAGCGACTATACCTAGAGGAACTGCAGTGACTGACAGAAGTGAATAAATTATGATAGAAAGAAAACGAAATGCCGAGGACCACGCCAACAATCGTATGAAAACTAGCTGCGCATATGCGCGTCAGCTTACCCAATCGAACTGCAGCGGCGCATGTTTTCCGCTTCTATAGTAGAACTCGCTTGGCACCGCGAATGCTAAACATATTTAGTGCTCAGAAGTACCACGCAAAACGGCGAATGCAAACGTTACCCTTCAATTATAAAAAAAGAACACATTTTTACAAAATAGGTGGTTCTTTTCTCTTCAAATTTTGAGCTTTCTGTGTGCCCTTAGCGGATTTTTGGCGTCCCCGAGGGCCGATTTGAACGGAGTCACTACGGTCTTCTTTAACTGTCGATTTTTTCGCGCTGCATCGGCGATGAATGGACCTTTAGACTTTCATAGGCCTGGTGCAGCGATCATGGGGAAGGGGAGGGGGAGGGGTGATTCTTTAGGGAAAAAATGTGGAAAGGTAAAGAAATGGACTTTGGAGTGTACGATAACTGTCTCTCATGTGAGGACACCTCAACCGTGACACTCACGGGAGAACGGGGAATGAAGAGACAGTTAAAGTGAGGAAAAGAATGTAGGCCAAAAAGATAGGAGAGGGGTGAAATTAAAGAAGAGGAACAAAAAAGGAAACTAAAGTGCTGAGACGTGGACATGCTTCTGCGTAACAAGTGGCTTAATAAAGTCGCTCGGTCAAGCTGGTGTCCTCAAAAAAGTCTAGTAAGGCCGCAAGGTCAAAGCAGCGATGGTCCCTGTAGCCGGTGAGGTGTAGGAGATACTGCAGGGTAGCACATGGCAGTCCGACAGGAGGTATCTCTTCACGAGCCACTTTCGTGCTTCACCGACAACAGAACACTCGCACAAGAGGCGGGACAGGGTTCCCACCAGGGCCGCAGTCCGCGCTGTTAGGAGAGCTCACGCCGTGCACACGATGCCTCCTTTCAGCTGGCCACACGGAGCCGGTCTTCAGGGATAGGAGGAGCCGTCACTCGCAGCTCAGCTGTCCAAATAACACTCAGTCGGTCTTGCGGTGGAAACCTACTGCCGTGTCCAGAACCGAAGGGTCAGACTGGTGGCACTGGAACTCGCTTCTGTGCTTTGTGGTACCCGCATACACTGGGCCCCAAAATAACACGCCACTCTGCATGCCACATCAGAGTGGCTAACTAGCAATTGTCATAACTTTATATGGTTAGCCCAAACTTCTTATTGATTTTAACTATAATAATATCAATCCCGTTTGTTCGGTGACTCGCTATGCTGTGTTCCTACGTCTTAAGGCGAACATTACATTCAGTATTCCCCTTTCCATTGCTTTCTTTGTTGTCTTTATGTCAAACTGAATTATTTTTTAAACCTCCAGGTTTCCGCTTACGTAGGCAAGTACCGAAAACATTCAGTGGCTATGCACCTTTTTCTAAGAGGCGTAGTCAATGGGTAGCACACTGTGAGAGAGTTCCCGCCCTCCCTGAATTCGTTTTTTGTCATGGCAGATATAACAAGAAATTACCATTTTAAGTGCCCTCCCTGAAATTCAGCAGCCTTCCACTCTCGAAAAAAAAATTTCTGGCTACGCCCCAACTTTCTCTCGAGGTATAGCGGTATCTAGACTGCTATTCATGATTGGAAAATGCTGCCGAATCTGTGCCACCTCATCCTTGCCATTCCTGATATTTCACTCTCATTATTAGTCATTAGCGGTAAATTCCATTCGTCATGTAGGCATGTCATGCCATATCACTTTCTATATATAATCAGAAAACAACTTTGCCGGGAGCTTGGCATGAGCACTATACGTTAATTATGCAGTACCGAGGAGCACTTGCGTAGTAGGTTGTTCGTCTCGCGCATGGCAATCCAACAAGACGGTATCTTTTAAGGAGCAGCTTTCGCGCTTCACCGAGAACAGGACATTCGCAGAAGAGGCGGTACAGTGTTTCTCCCGGGCCGCAATCATCGCAGTTCGGAAAGCTGACGCCGTGCACACGACGCCTCTATTCAGCTGGCCACACGGAGCCGGTCTTCAGGGTTTGGAGGAGCCGTTGCTCGCGGCGGGTGAAACCCGTCGCTGACATAGGAGGAGGGGCGCGTCCGGAGGACTGCGGTCGCGGTAATGGAGCGAGCGCACAGCAGGCGAGGGAGAGAGTAACCTCAATGCACACTGCGAGGGGAGCATGACGTCACTCGTATAAAGGGACACCAGCCCAAAGGCTACTTGAAGAGCTGCTTCGTGTCTAAAATCATGCCATCTCCACAAAATGATTGATGACGAGTGGGGCGAATTTTGAATGCATATTGGTGAAATCGTGAAAGCCATTCAAGCACGGCGGTAGCATGGCCACGGAACTGGTCTTCGCATACGAAAGCAATGATGATGAGGTTGTTAGTCGCGTACATTACAGCTGTGGCCGAACTAGTGATCCCGGAAATCGCGCTTGAATCGTGTGTTGGCGCCACTACCTCAGGTAGCCACCACTTCGAGGTTTCACCGCTGCTTCCCTCGTGGCCAGCCTCTTCAATTTAGGTTCGCTTGCCGCTTCTTGGGTGCAGCTCGGCTTCATGGGCTCTTAGTACGGGATACACTTGTCGACCAGCCTGCTTTGCTTCGGCCACACGAGAGCTCGGCGCTGCCGCCGCCTCAGGACTGGTGCTGGTTCTGACTACCAGTTGCTGCCGAGACCGGCCACTTTTTTTTTGTCTCGCGAGCTCTCACGCAGTACTTTGTGGCGGGCTGGCATTTCAGTCACATTGCAGGCTCTCTGTGCCGCTGCCTTTGCTTCTTTTCTGTTCATGATCAATTGTTTCATGACAATGTGCACTGTGTCCTGCTTCCTTACCAAAACTCATACCTCATTTCTGTACGAGTTAATCCCCGCTGAAAATTTCTGCCAGCTTTCCTTTCCAGCTTGTCGACATACTCTTCTTGCTTGAGACTTAGGGCGCTTTCACACCTGGTCTCGGAGGGACCAAAAGGGATGAATCTCACCAAAAATTCACTCGCTTCGCCGCCTAAGCGGCCGTAAAACCACTGCGCATTGCCGGAACAAAAAAAATCAGTCTGATACTGTTTTTTATGCCACGCGAAACCAGATCCGCTTACCGCTTCACGGCTTTGGCTGCACAAGGCTCATACCGGGTGATCTAACGAGCTGGCCACTGATTCATCATGGCGGCGAATGCGTCGTCACTGACTCGCTTCGGCTGTAATCACAGACTTTCAGTGCAGCATGACGAAACTTGATGGCTTCAAAGAGTTAGTATTCATCGAGAGCCTCTTTCGGATTACGATCGCCCAGAACACTGAAATCGGCACTGCAGCAGCAGTGAGTAAGCATGCCCCAAGGTGTCTCGCGCTTGTGTACAGCCATATGAATGCGCTGCCGCTGCCGGTCCGTTCGCTCGTGTAGTTTCTGCTGGCTTATCTCCCGAAACAACTTTTTCAAATGTGCGAGCAGTTTGTTTGCGAGCAGAGTACTTTGCATGAATAAGTAGAATTCGGTATGAAACTTAGTGCTCAGAAAGCAGGCAAAATCGAAATAATTGCCAAGGTGGTGGCCGCGGCGGCGTGATGGGGCTCACTGATTGGGAACATCTTCGACGCGGGCGGTCATGCTTTTCGGCTGCTCTGGCGTTTTCGTTTTCTCTTCACTTCTAATCGTGAACGCTCCCTTAAGGCTCCAGAAACTGTTTAAATTCTCGGCTGTCAGTGAATCCCTGAGCAATATTCATGCCCTATTTTGCTTTTTCGTGCATTTCGACACTCAATAAACCACCAAGAGACTCGTCCTTTGACGCACAGTGCGTCCAGTTTTTGTGATGCACTTTGTAGCAGAATCAATAAGAAAAGTGAAGGTGATGAGAAAGAAAGCACGCCCAGGGCCAGACTGGAAATGCACGCGAACGTTCCGTCTTACGGTTTATTGAGTGATTGAAAACTTTATGGGACTATTTACAATGTGTTCTCGCTTGTTGGCTTCAGCACCTTGAAAAAAAAAACTCGGGTGACCTCAAAATGGTCAGCTTGTTACTGCTAGGCAGGAAATGGTGATCGTGCGCAAGACAGCGCACCACAGGTCAAGCCTGGCTCCGATGAGTGGGTCTTCAAGTATCCAGTTGGTGGTACCTTTCATGTCTTGCTGTAGCTGAGGCAGGGTACGTTGGGCTTCTTTCATAAAAGCAGCTCGGCTTGATTCGGGAATGGGGCATCCCCAGAGGATATGTTCCGTCGTTGCTGTCTTGGGGCAGTAGTCACAGTTGGGGTCGGAGTACTTTGTCGGGTGTATCTTGTGAAGGACCGGAATTGTCGTGAAACGTCGTGTTTGCAATATTCTGAATGTGACCTCGTAGAGGCGGGTGGATCTTGTGGGTGGAGCTTCGTGCTTTGTAGCTTCTAATTTGGCTCTTAATTGCCGCCGGCATTGAACTTTCACTCGGTAGTTGCCTTCATATGGGTCTCATCTTGGGTCATCGTTGTGGCATGCTTCGAGCTCGCATCCCCGAGTCGTTCCTTGCTGGGATGATGCAAGGCTCGTTGATGAACTAGCTCGTGTACCGGTGCCCCGCCATGGTGGTCTAGTGGCTAAGGTACTCGGCTGCTGACCCGTAGGTCGCGGGTTCAAATCCCGGCTGCGGCGGCTGCATTTCCGATGGAGGTGGAACTGTAGGCCCGCGTGCTCAGATTTGGGTGCACGTTAAAGAACCCCAGGTGGTCGAAATTTCCGGAGCCCTTCACTACGGCGTCTCTCATAATCACATGGTGATTTTGGGACGTTAAACCCCACATATCAATCAACCAATCAATCAATCAAAGCTTGTGTCCCGGTATATTTTTTATCCAGGAATTCAAAGTACTCGTACCCAGACTGATCGTTTTTGAAGTTGGGCGGCATTGTGCACGATGTGCCTGGCGTACGCTGGTAGCTTTTTCCTAGTTCGCTGTATTTCAAGCACTCGCTGCGAATCCGTGAAAATGTGAATAGCCTTTGGCAGTCATCTTGTTTCATTGTAATAGGCTAGAGCTTCCGAAATAGCATACCCTTTAGCTGCCTCGGGCAGTAAGCAGGATTGAGTAATAAAGAATGAGGATGCTTCGCCTGTTCTCTGGTTGAAAAATGCCCCTGTGATGGAGCCCTCTAGGGTGCACGAGGCATCCGTGTGAATTATATCTTCTTCGCTAGGTATATGTTAAGGTGTTCAGTATACCACAGAGCGTAGTATGCTGTTTGCTGACTGTCCGAGGCTTGGCTTATATGTTTTAGAAGCGGCCAATTGTCTGTCACGGTAATATCTTTACATGTTTGAATGGTGGGTAGAATTTGAGGCAGGTCTTGGTTGCTTAGACCTAGCTCGTTTCTGATGGCTCTTCGAGGGAGGGTTAGCTTGAGGTGCTCATTCTGATCTTGTAATCCATGCTCTAGTCACGTACTGGAAGTAGAAGAACTAATTCATACAGGTCTTCGAGTTTGATGTATTTCGGTAGCCCTGTGGTGATGCAAGTGCATGTTTTGTAGATGCGCTCAAGTTTTTCAAGCTGAGTCGCTGTCATTGGCAGAAAGGGTAGTCCATATAGGAGCCTTGAGTGGATGAGCGTTTGTGCGAGCCTTTTATTTTGACCTTCGGATATGCCCCAGGTGCAATCTGTCAACTTTCGCTGCACTATTGTCTGTTTTGTAGTGCACAGCGCTCTTTTTACCCATTGAGTGGACTTGGCGTTGTGTTGACATATAATGCCCAGTATATTATAGTGCTCCTTGCGCTGTATGCTTGCGTTGCGTACAGTAAGTTGGATTTTATCTCGAATACCTTGCTGCTTGCTGTGGTTTGTAGGCTTCAGAAGGACTTTAAATGTCTTTTCTGGTGAAACCTGGAGACCTTGCCTGTCAAGAAAGTGGTGGTAACATCAATTGCCTTCTGCAGTTGCTGATGTTGCGTGGAGATGTCTCGCGCGTTACAACTTGTAACGTCGTCGGCATAGATTCCCGCCGAGATGGACTGGAGCTCCCTTAGAAGAAAGGCAAGTGGGCACATTGTTACGTTAAACAATGCTGGTGCGATAAAGGCTCCCTGCGGAACTCCGATTTTGTTGGAATATGATTGACTGGTGAAAGAACCTCTTTTTATAGAAAAGGTCCTGTCCTGGAGAAAACTTCAGACATAATTACAGAGCCTTCCACCAACAGGCAGTTCTGCCATCTCTCGAAGTATAGTATCATAGGGCACTGAATATAAAGCCTTCTTTGCGTCAATACCTACAATAGGGCTCGGCCAATAAGGTGAGGGGTTGTTTAGTACGTCCTCGTATAGGCGCCTGAGTGTGTCTTGAGTAGACGCGTGGGGTCTAAAGCCAGTTTGGGTCCAGTGATAATGCTGGCCATTTTCTAGCATCCACGTGAGGCGCTTGTTTAGCATTCATTCCATCACCTTTCCGATTACTGAAGTTAACGAAATTGGCCGAAGGTTACATGCAATCGTCGGAGGTTTGTTCGGTTTAGGCAGTGGTTTAACATTTGAATGTTTCCACTCTTTAGGGAGATTTCTATCTTCCCATACTTGAGTGATAATGGAAACAGGAGGGATTAGTTGGTTCTCTATCAGTTGCTGTAATTGTTTTTAGGTAATGAGGTCCCGAAGCTGTTTGACAATTTGACTCCTTTAGTGCTATTATAAGTTCATGAATTGTGAAGCAAGCATCCATTATGTCGTTGCTTTGTTTTTCCTCTCTCCACTTTGGATACACCGGATGCCTCGCTGGTTGAGGAAAAAAAGGGTTGGAGCACGTATCAGCGGTGGCCGGTGCTGATGAATGAGAAGCCAAACAGAGTTTCTCAGCGGCTATTTGGGTTTCGCCCCGGTTCTACAATGATTTGACAATGTTCCATAGCCTTTGGTTATTTATCCGACTATGTAGCTGGTTACAGCAATCCTGCCAGTGTTGCCTACGTAGCTTGCATGCGTTCTTTGATGCTTGGCTCGTAAGAAGCTTTAGCTTCACACGATTACGAGCTGATTTTTCAGTCTTGTATGCATAGCAGGTATACGTGCCTCCCACAAGTTAAAGAGGTGCCTATCGGGCGCAGGCTTTTGAGGAATCTTTTTGTGAGTTTTGCTTGCCTTTCTTGCCGCTTCTCGTATATCAGTTTCAGTTTGAGTTTCAGCTTATTTCGGACATAGTTACATGACATTGAATATGTCCACGAGGCAAGGCAAAAGGAGACTCGTATGTCTCCTGACGATGCCTTCACCCCGGACTTACACGTCGGACAGCCAGGAGCAAAATCAGAGAAAATAAGTACAATGCTCATTGCGCAACTTATATAAACAAAACATACGAACAGAAAAAACACATAAGGACAAAAATTATACAAAGTTTACATTGTTCAGGTTTAACAGTTTTCTAAAGTTACATAAATATACAAAATTACATATTTCATGTTCAAAGCAAAATAATTGCAATTTCAAAGAGGCAGGAAAAGTAGCTTTATTGTTTTTTAAAACGAGACATTCTTGAGTTCTGATTAGCCAATTCGATTAGCCAATTCGATTAGCCAACTCGACTATAAGTTTTGTGAATTCATCATGAGTGACAGTTTCAGGACATCCGTCCATATAATACCGATACTTGTCCCAGTCAATGAAGGAACACTCCTTTGACATAGTAAAAATTTCGCCCCCCGGCAACCACAATCGATAAGTGGTCACTGTCAATATTGTCGGGCCATATGTCCCAGTGCGTACCTTTTGGTAGGTGTCTAACCCACGTGACGTCAGGCGATGTATTATTCTGATTCGTGCAACTAATCCTTGTGTATTGGCCTGGTGTGTTGAGGAAGGTAAAGCTGGCGTCTTCCAAAGCTTTTTAGAGTTGCTTCCCTCTGGGAGAATCTTGTGAGTATTCCCGGAAGAAGCATGATCCGTTAAAGTCTCCCAGAATTAAGGTTGAACCTTTAGGGTACATTTTACTGAGGGGTAGCTCCACATTACTTAATTTGAGAGGGCTGAAGCAGTTGAATACTTCGTATGTCTTGCCCTCCATTTATGTACCAGTCTGAATGCACGAAAATGAAACTGAAGAAAGGAGGTCGTGGACCACCGGAAGGTTCTTCTTTGTATACGTAACACACCGACGAGATGAAACACCAGCATAGCCTGTAACGGGGCAATATTTACCCGCCTCCTTCGCGCAAATAATATCGGGAGTTTTTTCGAGAGCATTCATGACGTAATGGAAGTCATCAACTTTGTTTGGAAGGCTTCTCGTGTTGCACTGACTTATCAGAGGCGTGATTCTGAATCTATAGTTTCTTCTTGATCTGCACCAGCAATAGGCCTGCCGCATTTCTTACCTTTAGCCAACGCTTTTGGTTTGAGCTTCTCAATATTGTGTTGCATGTGCTGTAACTGTGCAGCGAATTGCTCGAAGCGACGCTCGTATTGCTCATGCTCTGGGGGGAGTTGCCCTTGACTCAAGGTTAGAGCGTCTCTGGCAACGTTTTGTTTCTTCAAATGGATTATAACAGTTTTAGGTTGATCATTAGTTTTCTGTTGGTCACCGATAATTTGCCGATGCGTCTTCTCGGTGTTTCGTTGTTCTGCTAGTTCTTGCAGAACGCTTGGATGCGTCTGCGGTGCAGGTGAGGCATTAGGTGGAGACTGCGCATTATGCACCTCCGCTGCATATGTGGCGGGCGACGCTAGCTGCATCGGAGGTTGTGTTGCTGACTGCGGGTGCGTTTGCGGTGTGAGTGTTAGTTGATCGGTTGCAAGAGACGGAAAGCTCTGTTCCTCTGACTGTCGCGTCTTCTGAGTCTTTTTGCCTGATGCGCAGTGGTTTGGTGAGTAATAGGGTGTCGCTGGCTTGTGTGGTTTGTTCACTCGCTTACAAATAGCGGCAGCAGCTGCTCTTTGGACAGTCGGGCGAGCGCGAGTCATGGGGTTCACTGCAGTGTATGCATTTCGGAGTACAGATAAAATCCTCCGCATGTTTCGTATGGCACTGTGTGCAAACTGCTGGATCCCTTATCTGGGCGGTGCAAACCAGCTCTGTGTCCTATGCCTAAGAAGTTCAAACATGGCGTTACCTTGGGTCTATATTTGTGCACAGGGAAACGTACCGATTCGAAAACCCCATATTCTGGCAGGTTTGAACCGTTGAACGAGATTAGTGCTGTGATAGATGACCCGAGGGGCCGGCTGACAAGATTTTGTGAAATGAAATTGTCAGGCATTGCATTAACTGCTCTTCAGTTAATCCCTTGATTCTGTGAATGACGCGTCTTATGCGCCCTTCGCGGAGTGCTACATATGTATTAAACTGCATGATTTGATCGTCAATGGTCAGGTGATCCAGGTTCAGCAGCAGATGTGCTGCTTGCTCTGCGTAGCAATCAACTACTGCTAGGTTAGATTTTGTGAGCAGTCTGCAGTGAATGTCTGACCTCTGTCTTAGGGCCTTCGCAGTGCGTCTGTTTCCATTTTCCTCCGCAGCACCGTGTTGTCGCTGCGACCCTGCCATCGCTCCCCGTTGCGTTCGTAACTGCAGGCCATGCAAAAGCAGACGCACAACGGAGAAAGAAAATTGGCACATCCCACGTACAGTGGGAATCGATGATATGTGAAGCACGAATGATGAAAATTGATATGGCACTTTGAAATCGCTACAACGCTAAGAGATGGCGGCAAAATATGCCGTACACGACTTCCGTGTCATGATTATTATGTTTGCACCAGTCCTATACTTTCGTCAACCATTGAGGTCACGTAACACCAAATTTGGTATATATGGAGCTATCAAAACGGCCTCGAGTGCATCAAGAAGGGCCCATTATACTCCAGCGTAACGTTGACGTGCGCGCACGCTGGGCACAGTGACGCTATGTTAGCAAAACGCGAGCTCTCTAAAGTCTGACGCCAAGCGCGACCGGTGCGACCAGCGTCCATCATCGCGGCCCGGCGGCAACGGCGTGAAATGCGACATGCTGCATTTGGCGCCAATGCGTTACCCAGACAGCACTGCATGTGGCTCTTTCGAGACGGAGGGACGCCGGATGCGCTGATGCGCGCATGCGCCAAAGCAAGGCAGCGCGCGCCTGCGAGTATATGGCAGGACCGGCGGCTGCCGTGGCAAAGCACGCGCGCCGGGTCACACCGAAGTGTATCAGCAACTTGACTGTAGCATGTAGTCATGTCCTCACATGACACCCATCTCATGATTATCATGTTTGCACCAGTCATATACCTTCGTCATCCATTGACGTCACGTAACACCTAATTTGGTATATGTCGAGCTAGCGAAACGGCCTCGAGTGCATCATGCAGGGCCCTATATACTCCAACCTAACGTTGACGCGCGCGCGCAGGCTGCATACAGCGACACTACGTTATCGAAACGTGAGTACTCTATAGTCTGACGCCAAGCGCGACCAGCGTTCGCCATTGCGGCCCGACGGCAACTAACGCGAAATGCGACATGCTGCATTAGGCGCCAATGCGCTACCCAGACAGCACTGCGTGTGCCTCTTTTCGAGACGGAGGGACGCTGGGCGTGCTGAAACGCGCCTGCGTCAAAGCAAGGCAGTGCGCGCCTGCGAGTTTATGGCAGGACCGGTGCCTGGTGTGGCAACGCCGGCAGGATGCGACAAAACGAACGCCGGTGGGCATGCGCACCGTGTCACGTCGAAGTGTATTGGCACCTTGACTGTGGCATGTAGTCATGTTCTCAGATGACACGTGTCTCATGATTATGATATTTGCACGAGTCATCCAATGACGTCACTTGATACCAAATTTGGCATATCTCCGAAAAAATGGCCGCGAGCGCATCATGAGCGTAGCATGTAGTCATGTTGTTACATGTCGCGCATCTTATGTTTATCATTTTTGCACCAGTCTCATACCTTCGTCATCTATTCACGTCCCGTAATAGCAAATTTGTTATATGTTACGCTAGCGAAATGGCGGAGAGCGCATCGTGAGCGTGGCATGTATTCATGTGGTTATATGACACGCATGTCATAATTTTGAAGTAAGAGTCTTTCGCTTGGGTTCGCCATGAAATCACGTCATACCATACCAGTTTTGGAACATGTGAATGCGTGAAGCTCCTTAAGGCATGGGCTGTGCGTCCCTTGTATGTAGCCACCTCTCGTTTAGTTCTTGCAGTGTTCACTAGATGGTAATATTGTAGCTTATGATAAAAAGATAAAAGATGTTATAAATTAGATGGCGGTACATGTAGTTGATGATGAAAGATGCGAGATGTTATAAAATAGGAATGATGTCACATATGGCGCGTGTTATTAGTGAAAGGCAATCGTTCAATTTAGTGTGGCGACGTACGCTAGAAGGAGCGTTGTAATAAATTTGAGTGGGCCAATTGTACGGAGGATTCATGGTTTACCAGGTGTACATTCATAGCTTCGCCCACTCATCATCATTCACTTCGCGGGTATGGCGGCACTTTTCTCTTCTCCACCTTCTCCGCAGCTGGCGCCGTGTCAGTATTAGCCAGATGCCGTCACGTGGGACCGCTCGCAGTGTTCGTTTGTTTACAGTGGCATTAGACTTGTATACTTGTTCTCCAAGCGCGGACTCAATGTTAACCAGGGCACCTTTTTCGCAGATATGCACTTGTCCTTCCATGTGCATAGTGTTGTGAAATGCTTTACCCAAGAATGAGGCCGTTGTTGGTTGGCATCGGCTGCTGTTGTATGCCTTCTGACTCCAGAACAAGTTTAATGACAGCCTAGAGATCTTCGTGATACTGCCGATTTAGCCGTAACAACTTGCGACAAAAAGACGTGCTTTTAGAAAATCAGAAGTGAGAGCTTCAGTCTCACATTTTACATTCGACTTTTCACATTATAGTGGCGAGTTAATGACTATGACTATGCGTAGAGCTCACTATGAACATGCGTTAATTAACAAGGTGCGTGTCCGAGCCAGCTGTGCCACTTCATGTCTGTTCTGTCCGTTGTGTAAGAAATCTTTCGCAAGAAGTAGTTGATTGGACAATTCGCAGTATATTGTGCAGTACGTTGTCTCCTTTCACTCTGGCTTCATTATTCTTATTGCAGGTTCTGTTTTTTTTTTTCAGCAACATATGGTGACGTTTTCTGCTTGACGTTAGCGCCGACTGGTTTGAGTTCACGGTATTGATTTGTGGGCTCATCAAGTACGCGGAAGAACGAGCAAAAACGTGTTTGAGAAATTTCAGGGATTCCACGCTGCTGCTTTGAATGAGCAAAAGTCGAGTGCGAAATTCACATAAAGACTGTTACTCAAATTTGGTTTTTGTTGCGTGCTCGTATATTTCAGAGCAAATTGCTTTGTCTGGCTCTGTTACGTTGACCGATCAGCCAGGTGACTTGTGATGTGACGGCAGCTATAAGGTGTGCATGACCTACGGAGTTGTTGGGTACATTCATTGTTTAGGAACTTCACGTGCACGTGACATTTCTCGCGATGGTTTAGGTGCTATTTCCCGTTAAGGAACACATGCGCGACTGGAGATTTCGCGAAGGAATCACTTGCGTTGGCACGCAATAATTCACTCATCGCTAGCTCGTGCTTTCACTGATATAGTTCGACGTCGGACACGTCCAAGGGGCGCACTTGCTGAATGTGGTTGGCGCGTCCAACCACTAACAAAACAACCACAGCTGTTCGAAGGTATGAACTACAAATGATATATGCATTCTGGTGCATCATTAGAGCGAAGTTTTAACGCATCACTACCGCAGCTGCCGAATGCTCCGTCGCTCCACCGTCCCAACAAGAAAACGCACCACAGGCAAGATGAACCAGTGTACAAATAGGTGACAGCGAAAATACGTTAACACGCTTCTGTGCAGTGTGAACTGGTTACTCCTGTGGTTTCCTAAACCTAAAGAAACGCATTGAACATTTCGCAGATAATTGACTCATTGTCTGTGTAATGCTTGCGTTAACAAAAAATAGAATATTTAGCAGTACACTAGAACACCACGAACATGACTTTGATATTATTGTAACGCACGGATTTCAAGGAAATGATTTTCGTCCAGCGGTTGCCATGGCCACCACATATTAGATTTCGTGATACTGAGCGGCTTTCGGTTGCTGTTGTGGCACGATAACGAAGACACATGTGGTTATATAACACATTCTGGTTTAGCACTCAGTGAAACTATCTGATCGGTCCTTGTTGCAGGGGCAGGATTTTGTCATTGCGGCGATAAAGGGAACATAGAGCACCGATTTACGTCATTGCAATAACGTTTTCGAGAAAATTACGATAAACATCCTCACCGCTGAAAAAAAAAGGTGTCCTGGCAATGACGCGACGAAGGGTTAGACGGCTGTATGAATGAGGCATTATGAGCCTCACCTAGCTCTCACAAAATGCTATGTGAGGTCTGTTAGCAAAGTATCCGGCCTTGATATTTTTTGGGAGCACAAGATGGATCTCAAACAAGCGCGCTTGTATCACCTGACCTTGAACCTTCAAGCGCATGCATGAATTTTTTTTCTGTCTGCCAATAGCATCAGTCACTGGGGTGCAGCGTTTGAGTGAGGTAGTGCGCAGCGCTGTTGTTGGTTTTTTATTGCAAAGAAAATAACGGAGAGACTAGACCAGCCTTACTGTGCCAAATTTTGACAGAAACTGGGTGAGAAATCAAAGCGGATTTTGGTGTCGATGCTAAGAGCCGTACACCAATTAAAGAGTGGCAAAATCAGTTTAAAGACAATGATGATGCGAGACCGTCCTGGTACTATCGGAGAAATTGCAAGAGATGTAGGCAACAGCACGTTTTTTCACATTCAGTTATGACTGAATTAGCCAAAAATAGGGTTGCGGCAAATTTGGTGTCGAAACTACTGACGATGGAGCAAAAGAAACTTCTTATTGAAGTCTCATAGGAGATACTGGATTTCACAAGTAGTGACTCTAACTTCAAGCGCACCATTATCACTGATGGCAAGTCTTGGGTGTAAGAGTACGACGCAGAAACCAAATCCCAGTCGTCCCGGTGAAAGTATTGCACGTCACCAAGACGAAAGAAGGCCCGCCTAATGCGCATCAACGGCAGAGTAATGTTGAGTGCTTTCTTTGACTTTAGCGGTGAGGTACACTATGGGTACGCACCACAATGTCAAACAATCAACAAAAAGTACTACAGGGATGTGCTCCGTCAGCTACGTGATGCTGTGCGGCGCTACAAACCTGAGGGGATCTGGCGCCGCCATGGACGCCAGGCATTTACGCCTACTGTTTCTGCAGCTGATGCAGGTGATGACTACCGTCTGCAGCACCTTCGACTCAGCGTGCTTGTTTCCTATCAAGAATGCCGACATGAATCACGTGTGCCCCGCTTTCATATGCCCTTGGGATCGCAACCCGTCACTGGACATGACAGCGCTGCCGGCAGCCGATCGTCTCATCCTCTGGCAACCTTGGTCACACCAGGATGGGATACTACTTAAGCAGGCACCTCAACCTGCAACTCCGGGATCTGGCGCCGCCATGGATGCCAGGCATTTACGCCTACTGTTTCTGCAGGTTGGTTATCCCTATCGTTGTGTATATGCAAAACCGTTTAGAAAGCTGGCGTCAGATCCCACATGTGTCAGTGTGCTTATTTGTGATTTTTTTCATGTTGTTACAAACTACTCGGAAAGCGGAGATGTTATTGTTGGGTTGCTTTTGCTGCTGTCCGGCGATATCGAGCAGAATCCTGGCCCCCTTTCCGAGGAGCAAGAACAAAAAATGTTTTCTGCGATCATGCAAATCCCTCAGATGTTGCAGAAGCAGTCAGACATTCTTGATGAAATTCGCACCCTACGCTGTCAGCAACAAGCTATCAAACAAAACGTATCTGATCTCGCGCCTAAGGTCGAGCGTGCTGAAGCCAGCGCATCATGTGTTCCGCCTTTGAAAGAAAAAGTAGGGAGAGTGGCGGCTTGCGTTGAATCACTTGCTGCATCGTTTGCTTCCATGCGCGAACGCCAAGACGATCTAGAAAATAGATCACGCCGAAATAACTTGCTTTTTATGGTCTTGATGATGATACCACTGGTGAAACGTGGGCGGAATCTGAGGAACAAATTTTGACTTTTTGCTCCGAAAAACTAAGCGTTGATGCTTCTGTAACATCGATAGAAAGAGCCCACAGGCTTGGGCGTTTTTCACAGCAAAACAACAGGCCGATAATAGTGAAGTACGTGTCATTTAAAGAAAAACAACGGGTGCTTGCCGCTGCGCGAAAACTAAAGGGAACCGACTATTCTATCAGCAAAGACTACTCTGAAAAGGTTAGATTGGAGCGTAAAAAGTTACTCCAGTTTGCTAGAGAACGCGGTGGTGATTTCAAGCTGAAATTCAATAAGCTCAAGATTGGCACACAAGTTTTTAGGTATGACGCGGCTAGTGATAGCGTGAAGTGCAATGTCCGATAGCCACGAATGCAACCTCTATCGCGCGAAAGGACAGATGCTATAACGGAACTTAAAATAATTGTTGTAAATTGCCGTAGCCTCAAGAACAAAAAGGAGGAGTTTAGTGCACTTGTTGAACTAGTAAAGCCACACGTCGTTGTGGGCACTGAGTCGTGGTTGTATGACACCATAACTGACAGCGAAATTTTTCCGCCGTACTATACGGCATATCGAAAAGACCGCAATGTGCATGGTGGGGGCGTTTTCGTCCTTGTCCACAGTGCTATCAGTAGCGTGCCAATAAACCTAAATACCCCATCATGTGAAACTGTCTGGTGTAAGGTTATCCTCGCTAATGGCTCCGCAATGGCTATCGGGTCGTTTTACAGGCCACCTTCAGAGAAAGGCCCCAAGTCATTGTTTCAGCTTAGCAATATTTTACTAGCTCTAGATGCAACGCGTGTTATTTTGGCGGGCAATTTTAATTTGCCAAAAATCGAATGGGTTCATCTTCAGCCTAAATCTGACACGTCGTCGCTTCTGTACTCTGCTTTTTGTGAAATGAATAACGCTCATTCGCTATTTCAATTTGTATCTCGTCCTACCAGTCTAGGTTCCTCTTGCAATAATGTGCTTGATTAAATTTTTTGCAATGACCACACTCTAATCTCTTCTGTCACAACAATACCAAGTATAAGCGACCACGAAGTCGTTGTTGGAACAATAAGTTGCGATATTGTGCGCCGCCCGAATCCGTTACCACGAAAAGTGTTTTATTATAATCGCGGTGATTATGTCTCTTTCCCGAGAGCTAGATCAGTTTTTACCAGAGTTCAGACAACATGTTACCAACCTGGATTTGAATACTACGTGGCACTTGTTCAAAACTAAGCTTTTATCACTGATACGCACTAATGTTCCATCACGGGTGCTTTCCTCAAAGCGTAGAACTAGTAAGCCCCGGATGAACAGCAGCCTCAAGGCCTTGATTAATCGCAGGCACCGCGTGTATCGAAAGTACCGCCAGACACCACAACGCGAGCTACATGAAACGTTAAAAGAACTAAACAAGAGTGTTGCTAAACAGATGCGCTGTGCTGAACTTGAGCATCTGGGTCGCCTAACTGATAGGATCGAAAATAACCAGATAGAAGTGTGGAAGTACGTTAAAAGCAAGCAGGCTGTGAAGGAAACGATTCCAGATGTTATTGATGACCTTAATTTTAGCGCAGACTTAAAGGGCAAAGCTGAGAGATTCAATTTTTATTTTCAGTCTGTATTCACCCAATCAGTTTGCCTACCCAGCGGCCCTCAGTTAGAAAAAATTCAGAAATGATTGAAATATGTTTTACTGAACGTGGAGTCTTAGCTCTGCTACAAAAAATTAAGGTAAATGCGGCACCTGGTCCTGATGCTATTCCTAATTATGTTTTAAAGAACTGTGCTGCCTCACTTGTACCATTTATAGTCTTGCTCTTCAAAAAATCAATGGTGCTTGGCTGTTTACCTGACGACTGGAAAAGTGCCAACGTTGCCGCTATCTTCAAAGCTGGAGACAAAACGCGAACAAAAATTACAGACCGATCTCGCTAACTTGTGTAATATGTAAATTGATGGAACACATTATCTATACCAATTTAATCTCCCATCTTCAAGATAATAACTTTTTCTGCACTACGCAACACGGTTTCAGAAAAGGGTTGTCCTGCGATACTCAACTAACTGAATTTAGTCATGATATAGCTGCCTCGATCGACAATGAATGCCAAGTGGACTGTGTATTTTTAGATTTTCAAAAAGCCTTTGATTCTGTATCACACAATTTATTATTACTGAAACTGTCTGCTCTAAATATCCCTCCCTCTTTGTTGAAATGGCTTGAAGCGTATCTTGTTGGTAGAAAACAGCGGGTTGTTCTCGAGGGAGTCAATTCATCTGAAGTCGATGTCTTATCAGGGGTCCCCCAGGGATCTGTTCTGGGACCCCTTCTTTTTGATATTTATAAATGATATAACCCAACAAGTATCCAGCCGCATGCGCATGTATGCAGATGACTGCTGCATATATCGTGACGTCACATCTGCTCAAGATTCTGCTCAACTACAAAGTGATCTAAATGCTGTGTTATCAAGGTGCACCACATGGAACATGACACATAACTTTACAAAATGTTATACCGTTCGCTTCACAAACAAAAAGAACATTCTAAATTCGAATTACTTTCTTGGAGACAATCGTTTGGAAGTTGTGTCTAAATATATGTACCTAGGCGTTTTCTTTACGAGCAACCTATCCTGGAACGACCACATTGAATACGTCGGTGCTAAAGTGAGCCGTGTAGTGAACTTCCTGAAGCGTAACTTTAAACAGGCCCCACCTAAACTAAAGGAAACGCTCTATCTTTCTAACGTTCGCTCAATTTTAGAGTACGGTTGCGTGGCTTGGGATCGAGACACTAAAATCTGTACTAATGCGCTAGAAAGGGTTCAGAAACGAGCAGCGCGTTTTGTGTCTGGTAACTATGATTTCACTAACCGCTCTTCGTGCATTCGTAAGCATTTGGGTTGGCCTCTCCTGCAGGACAGGTGCAAATTCTTAAGATTAAATCTATTTCATAATATTTATATTGGTAGCACTGGTTTAAATAAAGACGTGTTCATTAAAGATCCCACTTATGTATCCTCTCGCCTAGATCACTCCCGCAAAGTTCGCGAATACCGATGTCGCATAAATACTTACAAAAACTCCTTCTTCTCGAAAACCACACACGAATGGAACAACCTACCAGAATATATTGTATCCACCCCGCCACCCTCATTTCAAAATGCTCTGTCACAATTTTTGTTGAAATGAAAGATGCCAATTTCTATCTGCATTTCTGTTTGTGTTTTACTTTTCCTTGATTGCCTCGTGTTCCCGAGAATGTGTACACACTGTATAAGCTGAGCATGCTTACTTGTTTTGTTATCGGTATTCATACCCTGTATCAATTTCAAGTTTTATGTCTCCTCCCCCCTACTGTAATGCCCATATAGGGCGCTGTAGGTACTCGAATAAATAAATAAAATAAATTTTGGTCAACAGGAAACTGGTGCATTCATAACGACAATGCTTCTGCACACTCCTCACTCTTGCTCACACTTTCTTGGCAAAAAGACAGATTCCTGTAGTTAAACAGGCTCCTTACTCTCCTGATATGACACCCTGCGACTTCTGGCTGTTTCTCAAACTCAAGAGAACATCGAAAGGAGAGCGGTTTCAGACAAGGAAATGCATTATGGCAGCAAGAACAACTAAACTAAACTCCATTCTGAAAGAGACGTTCTCAGAATGCATCTAACAATGGCAGCCCCGCTAGGCAAATTGTGCCGAGTTTCAAGGGGACTACATTGTAGGGAATTAGGTGTCTAATGCTCCAATTATGACAGTCTTAAATGCGAAGCACATCTTAGCGAACTTCGGCAACCTTCAGCGTATTGTCTGGAGGTATTTTGTCGCAAAATATCTATCTATCTATCTATCTATCTATCTATCTATCTACCCGCCTCCAACTTTTAGCTCTCCTGTTCATTTCAATAATGTAATCCATACCAAACTTGGCATGGCATAACAAGACTGTATTAAGAACATATTTAACGACTCGCTACATGAAAATCGTGACATATATGTCATAAATGTCATAATTTGTATTTCATGGTCTTGCTGCTCTTTCAGTGGTTTTGTTCCCATGACATGTTGCAAATCTGGCATGGTATGACATGACTACATGCCGAACATAAACAACAGACCATAACATGGAAATCATGAAATGCTTGTCATGTAAGTCATGACTAAACGCCATGATCATGGTGCACTCGCGGCCGTTTAACTAGCTTCACATATACCAAATTTGGTATTACGTGACTTGAATGAATGACGAAGGTATATGACTAGTGCAAAAATGATAATGATGAGATCGGAGCTATATAAGAACATGACTACATGCCACGCTCATGGTGCACTCGCTGCCGTTTCGCTAGCTTCACATATCAATCTCTCTATCTCTATCTAGATCTATCTATCTATCTATCTATCTATCCATATATCTATATATCTATCTAGCGGCCTTAGACATTTAGCCCTCCTGGACGTTTCGATGACGGTATCGACAACAAATTTGGTATGACATTAGGTTGATGTATGTTGAGCACAAGCGACTAGTCATAGCATGAAAATGATAACCTGTATGTCATAAATGTCATGATTTACATTTCATGGTCTTCCTCTTATTTTGGTGGTTTGCTCCACAAGACATTACAAAACTGTTATGGTATGACATGACTGCATGCCAAGCATAAGTGACAGACCCTAACGTGGAAATAATGACATGTGTGTCTTGTAAGTCTTGGCAACACGCCATCCTTATGTGCGCTCGCAGTCGTTTCGCCAGCGACATATATACCAAATTTTATAATACGTGACGCTAACGGACGAAGAAGGTAGAAAGATCACTATGCACGGTTTAGCGTCTGAAAACCACCATGTGATTATGAAAGACGCCTAGTAGTGCTTTGAACAGTGTTGTGCTGTCTGAAGAGAAAGCGCGCGATGCGGCGTTGCATTGTCCCAGTCTGGTCTTTAGTAAGGGCGCGCGTTAGCTCAGCCACGTAGCGCTCGGCTTGTCCGTTCGTAGCCGGGTGGTAAGGAGCTGATGCAACAGACGAGACGCCGCTGTCGCTGTAAAACTTGAGAATCTCCGTGGACACAAACGGAGTGCCGTTGACTGAGACCACCTTGCGCGGTAGGCCAAACGTTGCAAACAACGACGGCAGAGTGTCGATAACTGCTGCCGATGTCGTTGTAGCCATTTGTTTTACCTCCAGCCACTTGGTGTATGCGTCTACAACCTCCAGGAACGAACACCCTTCGATAGGTCCAGCAAAATCAATGTGCAGGGTGTGCTAAGGCGTGTCTGGTCTTTTCCATTCAGGAATAGGGGCTCTTGGCGGGCTTCTGTGGTTGCCTTGGCAAGGCTGGCAATCGTGAACTGTTAATTCTATATCTTTGTCGATACCAGCCCACCACATATAACTTCTGGCACACTTTTTCATGGCAACAATGCCTCGACGACCTGCATGGACAAGCGACATGGCCTGTTCACGAAGTGCCGCTTTAATTACAACTCTTGATCGCAAGGTGACGCAACCGCGATGAGTGCTCAACTCCGCAGCTCGCTTGCGGTAAGCGTTGAAGTGTTCACCCTTTAGCTTCTGCACGTTGCCTTCTTGTATAGCTGCGTAGACTTCCTTCAAGACAGTGCACTCCTGCGTTGATGCTGCTATCGTGTCAGCTGTTAGCGGAGGGTTCGGCAGCGCCTCGAACATGCGAATATCACCCGGCGGGGGTGGTTCATGTATTGTGTTGTCTAGCGGCAGGTGGCTTAGTGCGTCGGCGTTCTGGTGTTTCTTCCCAGTGCGATGTACGAGTTCGTAGTCGTACGCCGACATCTTGATGCACCATCGTGTCATTCACGGCGACAATCTCTGTGGCATTGGCTTCTGGAGACCCATAATACTCAATAAGAACCGCTGATCTGTTATGAAAGTCACTTTCCTGCCGGTAATGTACTGTCGAAAGTGATCTGCTGCCTAGACGATGGCAAGTCCCTCTTTATCTAGCTGGGAATAATTCCTCTCTGCCTGTGATAGGGTGCGCGAAGCAAAAGCGATCGGGGCTTCCCGTCCCTGGTCGTCAACTTGGGAGAGGACTGCTCCCACTTCGTATGGTGATGCGTTACAGACTAGCAGTAGAGGTCTCCTTTCGTCGTAGTGTCGCAGAACAGTAGAGTTGCGAAGTAGTTGCTTAAGGGCAACAAATGACTCTTGGTGGCGTGGTGACCAAGTCCACGGGACTTCTTTCTGCAGGAGCTGATATAGATCGTTGGCCACTGTAGCTCGATGTTCTAAGAATCGGTCGTAGAACGTCAATAGCCCCAAAAACGACTGCAGTTCTTGCTTGTTAGTAGGCGCTCGTGCTTCGGTGATTGCACGCACTTTGTCTTCAGTGGGATAGATGCCCTGCGCGTCAATTTGATGTCCAAGAAACTTCACTTCAGCCACCGCAAAAACACATTTTTTTACTGATGCGCAAATTAGCATTTGCTAGCCTTTCCAAAATGAGCTCCAAGCGTTCTGTGTGCTTTTCATTGGAGGCGTCACCGGCAATAACATCGTCCAAGTAGACGCAAACACCTAGGATCCCGCTAAGTGTAGACTCCATAAATTTCTGGAAGATTGCTGGCGCATCCGAATAGATATTCCAAATGGTAGCCTTTTAACTTTGTAAAGACCCTTAATAGTGTTTATTGTGAGCAGTTCAGACGTTGATTTGCTCACCTTCCGCTGCTGGTAGGCTTGTGTCAAGTGCAAAGTGCTGAAGATTTTTCCACCACGAAGCGTGCTAAAAACCTCTTCCGGTGTCGGCAGTGGGTAGGAAGATGCTTTTGTCGCCAGGTTGACAGTGCTCCGGTAGTCTCCGCAGAGGCGTAAGGTACCGTTCTTCTTTCGGACGACAACGAGTGGTGTCGCCCATTTCGAATGTTGCGTCGGTTTGATGATCCCTTGTTCCTGCAGTCGGTCAAGCTCATTCTCGACTGACGTTCGTAGGGCGAAAGGCACCGACCTAGCTTTCAAAATTTTCGGCGTCACATCTTCCCGCAGCTCCAGTGTGACTGGAGGTCCATTGTTTCCTGGTACTTCTTCGGAGAAAACCGCTTTGTACTTATCTTGAAGCTGCTCCACTGACGGATAACTGAGTGTGTGGTGATCTCCGCCAATGACCACTCCAAGGGGGGTGAACCAATTTCGTCTTAAAAGGCTTGATCCAGAACCGTGGACGACTACCAAGGGGAGCTGATGGGTCTGCCTGTTGCAGTACACGTCTACGTTGGCACAGCCCAGCAGTGGAAGGGAATGTCCGGACCACGTTCTCAGCTGCGTGTCGTGTTGCTGGAGGGCTGGCGCGTTCTCACCCCAAGTAGCGCGAAAAGTGTCCTCGCTGATGAGCGTACATGCTGCTCCGGAATCCACCTCAAACCTGATAGGCTGCTGGTGTACCATAATTTCAGTTGTAATCTTCGGTCTCGTTCCGAGGTTCACAACGGCGTTTAAGTCATATAGTGCCGATGACGTTAGTGCTGCTCGGCTTGTATCTTGCGTCTGGCCCTCCTGTGCGTCGACATTGTTGTTCGGTTGCACTGAAGTCTTCGGTCCGAGCTGTTTGCGATTCGAGATGCATGCTCTTTCATTGTGTCCCAGTTTTTGGCAAAAATTGCAGGTCGCTGTCTTGTATCGACATACCTGGGGATCGTGCATGTTGTCGCATCGCCAACAGCACTGTGTCTTTCTGCTTGATTTCGCCTTAGACGTGGAATGACCTAACTGCTGACTGGTGTGATGCACCGGCTTGACGTTCCGTCAAATATCCCTCTGCTGGTGACCGGCGCTCTCCGCTCGTTGGGCGATGTCGTAGTATTTGGAGAATGTGGGACCCGTCTCCGCGAACAGGCGTTGTTGTAGGCCTGCGTCACGCAGTCCGCACACAAAACGGTCACGCAACATAACGTCCAAGGGGAGCATAGTGGTGTTAGCAGGTGTGGCAATCGATCCTCCCTCCAGCGCAGTAGCTTCAGCTGTTGCAGCCAACGTCCAGAAATTGCAGTCAGCAGCAAGCTTTTTGAGAGCCGCTACGTATTCGGCCCCTTTTTCGCCTTCCAGTTGGTTTCGCCGTTGGAAGCGGGCTCGACAATAGACCTCCGATGGCCTTGGGTCATAGTGCTCTTGTAGCGCTGCTACGATGTCGTCGTAGTCAACGGCTGCTGGAGTGCGTGGCTGAATCAGGGCACAGACTGTGTCGTATGTCTGCTCCCCACACAGCGTTAGCAGGTTGGCTCTCTTCATTGCTGCATCAGTGATGTTGTTAGCCTCGAAGTAAAATTGCTGCGTCCAAACCACGATGACCATGATGAGCCGTTGAATTCGGGTAGCCGATTTGGGAGCCCGTGCGTAGCCATAGCTTGTAGCTTGTCAATATCGTTGCGTAGCGTTGGTCCAAATCCACTTCATCGTCGCCACTGTTATGTCCGGTGTTGTCGTCGGCCCATAGACGTACGCGTTGGTCGCGGTAGTCCAAAAAGCTCAGACAGCCTCGAACGGTTAAAAACAAGTTTATTCCTATGCGAATGGAGGCGGCGGCCAAACTGCCGGGGGAAACGAACGGTGGCTCGTTTGCGCCGAGCGGGGGAAGGGGAGTAGTCAACATCTGGAAGCAGTTTCAGCATCCGGTCCTTCGCGGGTACGGAGGCTCGCTCGTGACACAAGGGTGCTTGGAACACAACAGCTTTATACAATGAAATTACTAAACAATACCAATTAGGAAGGCCGCCTTACCTTTCACCATCTTACTCATTAAATAAACAGCAGGCAACAGCATGGCGCCTAATAAAAACAAGCACCTTCCCAAACCCAATTGCTTACAGTCATTGCTATCCAAATCTCTACTCCCACAAATGCAAATTCTGCAATCAGCGGGTGGACTTCAAACACATTATCTGGGCTTGTCCTTACCTCATGAAGGGGCCAAACAACAAATATTTCAACGCACAGTAGTGTAGTGGGAGACCGCGCTGCTTAGCTAAAACATCCAGGACCAGCTACAAGTTATCAGGCAAGCCGAAGACGCCGCTGTGGCCCAAGGACTCTTACCTGCGATCTAGCGGAGAGGATATGATTCCTCGGAAACTTGCCGTTTTGAATAAAGTTGTTTCGTTTTATGTCTCACAGCTCGTAGCTTAGACAATGAACAATGCTTATGCCGGTCACGCTGAACTTAATGAGAGCCGCTCCATCCAACGATCAGAACACCACATAACGCGCTTTGAGACATTCCTGCTAATGTTAATAACCTTCACAATTACCCAATGAGAAAAAAGAACTGCTCTTATTTTGTTTTCAAGCAACTGAATTAGTGCACGGATAACACTCTAAATACCGCCATCTCGCATCTTTTCATTATATATTCACTATATATAGGTACCATCATCCAGCGGACAATCCAAGGGCTAAAACGAGAGGTGGCTACTGAATAGAGCAGACGAGGAGACGCACGACCCCCACCTTAAAGAGCGTCGCCCCTAAAAAAAGCACAGCAGGAGTGTAAAAGAAGAAATGGAAAAACGAATTAGAGGCTCATGTTTGCACGAGATACTAGAAGGCGAGCGCGTGCGGGAGGAGAATGTTGGCAAAGTCGACGAAGAAGACGGATGGCTGTGTCAGCCTGGGTCTCACCCCAGGACTGCTACGCTCCGAGAGCCACCCGAGTTTTTATCTCGGCGAGGTGCCATCATTGTGTTCCGGTCGTCCAGCTGGCAGTCGATGCAGTGAGCAACCGGGACAGTCAGCGTCGTGCCGCTGACTTTTAAGCGTCCTGGCTTGCGGCCACCCATCTGTACGCCACCATCGCACAGGCCAGGACGGCCTGGGAGGTGCTCAGACTTCCTGCCGGCACCATGAGTCCTACTATCAAATGGAAATTACGTGCGTGAGCCTCGCCTCACCGATGAATCACCTTTCGACACTAGCGGGGACAGCGGTACCACGAAGGAGGAACAGAGAGGACGGGAAACTCGGCCCTTTTTTGGGCCGTGAATATTTCATCGCACGAAGCGGTGGTAAACTAAAGTCCCCTAGATCGTACCCTTTATATCGGGCGGTGGCTAGAGCCACCAAGCCATTATACCTAATGAACCAAAATCTAGATTTATTGTTTTTATATCGTGAGGTGGAGGATTCGTACTTTGCAGCGAAGGGTTCAGTTTTCACACGTGCTTTGACTTTGGCCACCAATCAGATAACCTCCTTCTAGTTAATTCTACCCGCTTAAAGTCTATTTTGCCCTCACTGTTCCTGAACCCCAGTGCTTCGAAAAACTCTGTGCCATCAACCTGAACTACAGGGTGAAGCCCTTCACAGAGCATTATCAAGTGTTCGGCAGTTTCTTTTTCCTCTTCACACGAACTGCATACCTTGTCTACCCCTTCGTATTTGGACCGATATGTCATTGTTCGCAATACTCCTGTCCTGGCCTCAAACAGTAGAAAACTACCCCGAGTATTATCACAGATACTTTCCTTGGCTATTTTTTGCTTAACAGTTCGATAGATCTCTTGTGCGGACTTCTTAATTATGCCAATTCTCCACATATTGGTTTCAGCTTCCTTCACCTTCTTCTTAACCGATAATTCTTTTTGGTTTGGCCCCTTGCTGTTTTCCAAGTATTTACCAGTCAATTCTCTGGTTCGCTTCCGCCATTTTGTATCGACATTCTTCATGTACAAGTAGCTGAATACCTTCCTAGCCCAACGCTCCTCCCCCATTTCTCTCAATTGCTTTTCAAATTTTATCTTGTCGCTAGGTTCCCTGCCCTCGAATGATGTCCATCCCCTGTCACCTTGTACTCCCTGATTTGGTGTATTCCCGTGAGCTCCTAAGGCAAGCCTACCTATTCGACGTTGCATAATTTCTAATCTTGCTTGAACTTCTGATCTCATGCACAAGACCGCATTTCCGAACGTCAGACCAGGAACCATGACCCCTTTCAATATTCCTCTCACAACATCTTACCTGTTGTAATTCCACAGTGCCCTGTTTTTCATTACTGCTGCATTCCTGTTACCTTTAGTCGGCACGTATATTTCGTGTTCCCTTAGGTACTTGGCCCCATTGCTAATCAATACGCCCAGATATTTGTATTTATCTGTTATCTCTAGCGTGACCTTCTGTATTCTAAGCTCACTACCTTCATTATCATTAAAAATCATGACTGCTGATTTTTCCTTACTGAATCTGAAATCTAATCTATCTCCCTCAGTACAGCAGAGGTCCATCAATCTCTGCAAATCTTCCTTGTTGTTGGCCAATAGCACTATATCTTCTGCGTACACCAATGCTGGTAGTGCCTAATCAATGAGTTTTCCTCGTTTGACGAAAGAGAGGTTGAAACCCAGTCAACTTCCCTCTAATTTGGCTAAAACCCTTGTAGGTACATCATGAATAACAAGGGTGACAGAGGACACCCCTGCCTAAGCCGCCGTTTCACCTCTGTGGGCTTAAATATTTGTTTTTTCAACTTTTTAACTAGCTTGTTACTTTTATAGATCTCCTTTCAAAAATTAGTGACTACATCTTCCACGCCTAGTGTGTCCAGTATTCCCCACAGTTACTCTTGAACCACGCTATCGTACGCTCCCCTGATATCCAAAAATGGTAGCCACAGAGGCCTGTGTTCCTTCTCTGCTATTTTGATGCACTGTGCCAGCGAGAACAGATTGTCTTCTAACCTCCTGTGTTTCCGAAACCCATTCTGCAGTTCCCTCAGCACCCCCTCATCCAATATCCATGCCTGCAGTCTTTCCTTTATACGGTGAATGTCGTTACAGCGCCACCTACGAAACCGCAGCTGAACTACTGGTCCAAAGCAGCAGACGCGAGAAGCGCGTAGCCCGTTTTTGTCGTATGCTTGCACGCTTGTGCATGCTGCTCAGGGTATAAGTGCATAGCTCAGATACACTCGCTAAACGAGACGGCAAAACATTACGACATGTTTTCGCTAAGTTAGCCAGAGTGCCTTGAGAGAGAGACCTTACCGTGATTGTTTCACGAAGCTGGCCACAAGCTTAAACAAGCTCGATTTCTCTCTTTCACGTTCGCATGCGGAAGTAGAAATATTTGCACGCGGAACGAATTCGCTTAAGTGATGAGGACGAAGAGAAATAAGGGAGAGCGAGGTACAAGCAGTTGTGCGGCTGATTGTCTTTTCTCTGATCCAAACACCTCTAACCTTTTTCATCTTGTAAGTAAACTTATCGCTTCATACACTTTTGGTGGACATCGGGCGTTTGTCGTTCGTTTGAAGCTCTCAGAACACGTCGAAGATTTCCGAAGTTTAGTCAACACTGACAACGTCACAACCATAACAAGCGTGGACGTCTCTCCCTCTGAAGACTTCGCCGCAGTGGCATGGCACGTTGTCGCAAACTAGGTAACCTCCACGACGCCGATGTCAAACGCGTGGGTCATCAAGGCGCATTGAATGAGCGTCACTCGGAAGTACCTTTCGCCTGGTCGCGACCTGCATGCACCCACCAACCACTCAGTCGGAGACAACGTCGATATGAAGGGCACCATGGCACAGCCTCGACTGACGAGATTTTCATGTACACAGAACGTGCCGCCTCGGCGAGTGCCTCCTGAATACACAATATCCTGAAGGCCTGTGTCCCACATCAACGAAAACTAGTGCAACCCACTGGTCTACTTCAACTGCGGAATCCCTAGACACATATCGAGGTACTGCACACGTCATCCGCAACGGAATGCAAGAGATAGTGCGTACCTACCTCATATGCAAGGCGCCACACCCTGACGACCATCTGCTCCATCTACATCTTTTCATCCGCCACCTCGAGAACACATGTTCAGTAATGCGTCTCCGGTGCCTGAGCACAACCTGACTCCACCACTCTTCCGGACGCATCGATCGCCATCGCCACGTTGCCACCCACCGACACCACCCCAGCTGGGAAATCAGCAGGTGCGACCAATGAAGGTGAGGTCACCAGATGGCCCTCTTCGCCAATTCCTCCGCCTGTCGGCACGTCATAGAACAAAGTGTGCGTTTGTATTGATGGCATTAGTATTGTAGCTTTGGTAGATATCAATTCCTCCGTGTCTGACCCCCTTTTTTCAAGAATCTCCTAGGACAGAAAGTAATGTTTGCTTGGAACGGGTAACCTACGTTTCGAGGAGCCGGCGGCAATCTGTTGCGATCAACAAATGAAACTCTCGCCAAAACTCAGGCTTAAAAAATTTCAGTTCAATTTGTCCTGTTCGGCCTTTTCGGCCAAAGAGATAAAAATGAAGGGCGTTGGCTTTTCGTTCACGATACACGATCGTGTCTCACTGCTTCGCTGTTCCTGTTTTGTCTCTACGGCTCCTAGTGCGTGAAAACCTAGTGGTAATGCTGGGTAATCTATGGAACGTACACCGCTGCATAGCAAGAACTCAGGTGTCGTACCAGTGGTCCCTCTTGTGCAGCGTGCCAGCAAAAGAATTCTGGGACAAACCCCGGAGTTGTGACAGCTCACAGACAACATGGCGGCTCCCACCAGTTCTAGCGGGGCCAAGCCAACCAGTACGAATGAAACAACGGCATTTCATTGCACCTCATTGACACCTACCTTATTGATCATAATTGACATAATTTTCTTTAAAGAATCTATGCAATGGTTAGTGGTGAATTGTCGTTGATGAGCGTGACTAAGAAAAGACTGCTTTTAATACTCTCCAGGGTCTCTACAAATTCAAAGTACTATGTTTCGGCTTATCCTTGGCCGCAGCTGCTTTCTAATTAATGATGGACACAGTTCTTTTATGGCTGAAACAGAAGTCATGTCTCGCCTACTTGGACAATGTGGCAAACTTCGTGGACACGTTTAAACAGCACGTGAAGCATTTGCAGATGGTTCTTCAGGTGATTCTAACAGCTGAGCTTTTTGTAAAACCTGAAAAATACCATTTTGCCTATGAGAAACCCAAGTTTTTTATGATGCTGTGAGCTATTCTGGTATCCGTCCAGACCCGGTGAAAACAATAGCTGTAGCGGCATTTCCTGTGGCAGGAAGCAAACGCAATCTACTGCAATTTTTTGGGCAGTTGCGCATACTAAAGTTGCTTTGGCAGTTGTTTTTTTGAATTGCTGAACCTTTCAAAGAACTTACGAAAAAAGGTGTAATGTTTACTTGGGTCACGGTCAGCATCACGCGTTTTATACCCACTAAACCATCTCGAGGCTGCATCTGTACTCAGTCACTTTGCCGACAATGCAGCCACACACCTAAACAAGGATGGCAGCAACGTCTGACTTGGAGTACATTGGTCTAATAGCCAAGTAGCATAGAGCGTGTGCTAGTGCTAGTGCCTGTGCTAGTGAAACATTATCATCTGAATAGAGGAAATCCTCTGCAACAGAAAAGCAATGCTTAGTCGTTGTTTAGGCTTTTGCAAAGTTTCGGACCTACTTGTACGGGTTCCCACTAATAGTAGTTAGCGACCACCATTATCTGTGCTGTTTCACCGACCTATAATTTTCTTCGGGTTCATCTGGCATGGTGGAGGCTTCAGCTGCCAGAATTTGATGCGGTAATCATTCACAAATAAGGACGCGAACAAACCAACGCTGACGGTCTCTCACGTGCACCGGGCGGAAGTACTCACACTAACACTGAACAGGACAATACAATAGTTTCCTCTGTATCAACAACCAACCTGGCTCAAAACCAGCGGGACGACTTTGCAGTTATGCCTTCTCATTGACTATCTGCAAAGAGCCACTTTTCATCAAATTTTTGCACTCTCGCTGGCCTTCTTTTGTATCTGGGATTGAGTCCTCAACAGGAAAAAGTTTGACCATACGCAATGTACTCCTCAGCTATTGGCATCGACATCTCTTCGGGACAATTTACTACAGGCTTGTCACGACGAACCATCGTCTGAAGTTCATGACTACACGTGCACCTTCGAACAAATTTGCCGTTCCTATTATTGGCCATGTCTCGCGAATACAGTAAAGCACTACGTTCGCACATGTTTCTACTGCCAATGCCGTAAGACACTACCTGTCAGACGAGCGGGACTACTACAGCCTATAGCAACTCAGCAAGCACCATTTAATCAAATTGGCATCGGCTTGCTGTGTTTACTTCTGACGTCTTTGAACAAAACGCAGTGAATTGTGGTTGCCACTGATTACGTAGTCTAATACTTAGAAAGAAAGGTCTCTATCAAAGCTACCACAGCGGAAAAATCCATTTTTTGTCAACATCGTCCTACATGATGGAGCGTCAGCTGTCAGCTGTCAGCTGATCGTGGGACAGTTTTCACTGCAGAGATGCTACAGAAGATATTCAGAATAAGTGACCCAGAATATCTGAAAACACCTGGTTTTTCCTCCCTCCCCCAAATGAACGGCCTCGCTGAACGGCTGAACAAGAGCATTACACACATGCTGCAACTTTATGTGGCCATTCACCATAACTGTTGCGATGGTATCCTGCCTTACGTAACTTCACTTAGAATACTGCCATTCAAGAGATTGCAGGTTTCAATCCTTGTCGCTAAGTTCATGGTCTAGAGGTGACTAGAAAGCTTGACACAAGGCTCTTTCCCAAAAAACTGCGCATGTTGAACGCGGACTGTGCCCTGTTTACACGGAAGCTGTGCCTGATTCCGACTTTCCGACTTGACAAACTGCAGACGCACGCTGCTACAACCTTCGACATTGAGAGAGTACGTTAAAACCTGGAGATTAAGTCTCAGTGTGGACCGCCATTCGACAGTGGGGCCGCTCAGAAAAGTTACTGCGACGCTACTTCAGCCTGTTCAAAGTTCCACGCCGACAAAGTGACAAGAAGGTTCTCCCAGAAGACAATCGAAGACGTTCTCGTCGGCTTCCACGAAAGTGTTGCGGTGCATGTTTCAAGGCTCAAACCATATTACTCTAGTCGTCAATTAAACTTAGAGTTAGTTTTCCTACAATGAACACTCAGCTTCCTTCACTGCTTTACTCATCCTTATTGACATTTGTCTTGTGTCCTCTCCACATTCTTTATTTACTACTTCTGTGACAGCAATGTATTGTCGCGGGCATCGTTACGTCGCTGAAGGTCGAGATGACTTGCCCAAAAGGAAACTCTTTATTAGGCTAAACTGGTAGTCAGTAAAGAGAAGTTCAGATTACATTGATACATGGCGGCACAGATAGCTGCGAACAAAGCGTCGGCTATCGATATCGATCAACTGACAAGCGCGATGACGGGCATCGTCTTATATAAACACACACACACACACACACGCACATATATATATATGTGTAGATTACCAATCAAGAAGGGTGTAAGGCAGGGGGACACAATTTCCCCAATGCTATTTACCGCGTGCTTACAGGAGGTTTTCAGAAGCCTAGAATGGGAACAGTTAGGGATAAGTGTCAATGGAGAATACCTTAGTAACCTGCGCTTCGCCGATGACTTTGCATTGCTGAGTAACTCGGGGGACGAATCGCAACTCATGATTACGGAGTTAGACAAGGAGAGCAGAAAGGTGGGTCTTAAAATTAATCTGCAGAAAACGAAAGTAATGTACAACAACCTCGGCACGAAGCAGCGCTTCGAGATAGGTAATAGTGCACTTGAAGTTGTAAAAGACTATGTCTACTTAGGGCAGGTAATAACCGCAGAGCCGAACCACGAGATTGAAGTAACTAGAAGAATAAGAATGGGGTGGAGCACATTCGGCAAGCACTCTCAAATTATGACAGGTAGATTGCCACTATCCCTCAAGAGGAAGGTATACAACAGCTGTATCTTGCCGGTACTTAGCTACGGAGCAGAAACCTGGAGACTTACAAAGAGGGTTCAGCTTAAATTAAGGACGACGCAGCGAGTAATGGAAAGAAAAATGGTAGGTGTAACCTTAAGAGACAAGAAGAGAGCAGAGTGGATTAGAGAACAAACGGGGGTTCAGGATATCATAGCTGAAATCAAGGAGAAGAAATGGACATATGCAGGGCATGTACCACGTAGACAGGATAACCGCTGGTCATTAAGGGTAACTGACTGGATTGCCAGAAAAGGAAAGCGGGTTAGGGGGATACAGAAGGTTAGGTGGGCAGATGAGATTAAGAAGTTTGCGGGTATAAATTGGCAGCAGCAAGCACAGGACCGGGTTAACTGGCGTAACATGAGAGAGGCCTTTGTCCTGCAGTGGACGTAGTCAGGCTGATGATCTATATATATATATATATATATATATATATATATATATATATATATTGTTAAGGCGTTTAATAGCCGGTCCACAGCGAGCAAGCACAATGGCGACAGTAACGGCCAAGCACGGGCTGTCAGTGCGAGCGGCGTCCTTGTTGGGTAGCCCCACTAGAAGGTACTCAAGAGTTCGACCCATTTCATAGTTCGGAGGATTCGCTACAATTACC
Source organism: Rhipicephalus microplus (assembly GCF_043290135.1). NCBI lineage: Eukaryota > Metazoa > Arthropoda > Arachnida > Ixodida > Ixodidae > Rhipicephalus > Rhipicephalus microplus. The sequence continues at coordinate 92,534,078 of NC_134700.1, forward strand.
CCGGGGTCGAAGAGGGAGCCGCCTGGCGACCTAACAGCTTGTTATTATGAGCGGGTCATAATAAGCCTTCAGGCGCTCCACGTTGACGATGTCTCGCCCACGGCGGCGCATGTCCGAAGATTGTTCAACGGGTTCGATCAGATAGTTGACAGGTGAGGTGCGCTCGATGACACGGTAGGGGCCTTCGTATTTGGGACGTAGTTTGGAAGAGAGGCCAGCGGCAGAGGTCGGGATCGAGAGCCATACAAGCGCACCAGGAAGAAACTTGGGCTCAGAAGTGGTGCTGGCATCACAGATACTCTTCTGCCGCTCTTGCTCTTGCGTCGTAAAAGTCTTGGCAAGCTCGCGACACTCTTCAGCAAGCCTGGCTGTCTCGGAAATAGGTGTACACTCAGATGGATCCGGCGTGTACGGGAGTATCGTGTCCATGGTGTGCGACGGGTGCCTTCCGTACAGCAAGTAGAAAGGTGAAAAACCAGTCGTGCTCTGAGGGGCGGTGTTCTAGGCGTAGGTGACGAAGGGCAGTATATTATCCCAATTAGTGTGGTTGGCAGCGACGTACATAGAAAGCATGTCGCCGAGGGTGCGGTTAAAGCGTTCGGTGAGGCCATTCGTCTGTGGGTGGTAAGCAGTAGTTTTGCGGTGGACAGAATGGCACTTCGTCAGAATGGCTTCGACGACTTCCGACAAGAAGACACGGCCTCGATCGCTGAGAAGCTCTTGGGGTGGTCCGTGGCGCAGTATAAATCGATGCAGCAGGAAGGACGCAACATTGCGCGCAGAAGCCGCAGGGAGAGCGGCGGTTTCGGCGTATCGCGTTAAATGGTCAACGGCAACGATGGCCCAGCGGTTACCAGCCGACGTCAGAGGAAGTGGTCCATACAAATCGATACCTACGTTCCCAAAGGGACGGTCAGGGCAAGGTAACGGTTGTAGACTGGCGTGCGACATGTGAGCTGACGGTTTACGGCGTTGGCAAGTGAGGCAAGAGCGAACGAACTGCTGCACATAGCGGTACATCCCGCGCCAGAAGTAGCGTTGTCGAATGCGATGGTAGGTTTTGAATACCCCAGAGTGCGCGCATTGCGGATCAGAATAGAAGGATTCACATATCTCTGACCGCAGACTGCGGGGTATCACGAGTAACCACTGCCGGCCGTCGGCGTCGTAATTGTGTCGGTGTAGAAGGCCGTCACGAATGGCGAAATGGCGAGCTTGTCGACGCAATGCACGCGTGGATGGCGTTGCGGATGGATCAGAGAGCAAGTCGATCAGCGGGCTGATCCAATTGTCCTTTCGCTGTTTGGTAGCGATTATGTCAACGTCAATGGCAGAAACAGCAGCCGAGGATACTGAGCAGAGCACATCACCTTCAGGCAGAGGGGAGCGCGAGAGGGCGTCGGCATCAGCATGCTGGCGTCCATTGCGGTACAGCACGCGGATGTCGTAGTCTTGTAAACGAAGAGCCCAACGGGCGAGACGGCCTGAGGGATCCTTCAATGATGAAAGCCAGCATAGTGCATGATGGTCGGTGACGACATCGAATGGGCGACCATACAAATACGGATGAAACTTTGTAAGAGCCCAGACGATCGCCAGGCACTCTTTCTCCGTGACGGTGTAGTTTGTCTCAGCTCTCGTGAGCGTACGGCTTGCGTATGCTACGACATATTCAGGGAATCCGGGTTTGCGCTGCGCCAGGACAGCGCCGAGGCCTACACCGCTGGCATCTGTGTGCACCTCCGTCGGGGCCGTAGGGTCGTAGTGGCGTAGAATGGGAGGAGATGTCAACACATGGCGGAGCTTCGCGAACGCGTCGTCGCACTCAGACGACCACGAATTGAGGGACCCGTTACTTCCAAGGAGCTTCGTCAGCGGTGATATGACCGTGGCAAAGTTTCGTATGAAGCGTCGGAAGTACGAGCACAGGCCCACGAAACTACGCAGTTCTTTGACGGACGCAGGTTTGGGGAATTCGGCCACGGCCCGAAGCTTGGCTGGGTCAGGAAGAATGCCATCCTTGGACACGACGTACCCAAGGATGGTGAGTTGCCGTGGTGCGAAGCGGCACTTGTTCAGATTTAGTTGCAAGCCGGCGTTGCTGACACGTGCAAAAACTTCTTTCAGACGTTGGAGGTGCGTAGAGAAATCTGGAGCGAACACAACAACGTCATCGAGGTAACACAAGCACGTGTGCCATTTCAAGTTGCGCAGAACGGTGTCCATCATGCGCTCAAAGGTCGCAGGTGCATTACATAGACCAAACGGCATGACGTTGAATTCGTACAAGCCGTCGGGTGTGATGAACGCAGTCTTCGGTCGAGCGTCATCAGCCATGGGTACTTGCCAGTACCCCGAGCGCAGATCGAGAGAAGAAAAAAATTCGGCTCCGTGAAGGCTGTCAATTGCGTCATCGAAGCGCGGCAGTGGGTAAACATCCTTGCGAGTGATCTTATCGAGCCGTCTGTAGTCTACACAGAACCGCGCAGAACCATCTTTCTTCGCAACAAGAACAACAGGAGACGCCCATGGACTGTCCGAGGGCCGAATAACGTCGCGTCTGAGCATATCATCAACCTGCTCGTTAATTTCCCGACGTTCAGCAGGCGACACGCGGTAGGGACGTTGCCGTAATGGTGGATGGGCACCAGTGTCGATACGATGCGTAACAGCGGACGCACGACCGAGAGAACTTCGCCCGACATCGAAAGAAGAACGATATTCTCGCAACAGGTTCAGAAGCTGGGAACGCTGTACCGACGTGAGGTTGTCATCAATGCAAGGGCCAAATACATCAGGAGATGACGAATCAGAAGTGGAAACAGCACTGATGGTACGCAAATTGGGACAACGCGAGTCATCAGGTACGTCCAGGACTTGTGCGTTATCCACTGGTTCCACTCTGCCGAGACATTCCCCTCGAACCAAGGTAACAATGTACGGGGATGGGTTGGTCACGAAAATAGAGGCGTTTCCCTGGGTGATTTGCACGGTCGCGAAAGGTACTAGCAACCCTTTCCTTCGGCAAGCACGGTCGGATGGCGAAACGAGTGCAATTGTGTCGGAGAGTCCAGCGCAGTAGACAGATACACCCATCGTGGAGCTTGGAGGCACTATGGTATCGTCTTTCACGAGAATCTTGCTCACTTTCGAAGAACTGTCTTCCGGCGTCAAATGCGAGAAGGGGGAGAGTTCCATTTCGGCGGCGGCACAATGGATGACGGCGTCGTTGCGGGAGAGAAAATCCCACCCCAGGATGACGTCATGAGAGCATGCGGGAATGATGATGAATTGGGCGACATACAGAACGTCCTGAACGACAACGCGAGCTGTGCACCCTGCTGTAGGATGGATACGATGCAAACCGGCGGTACGAAGGGACAATCCAGAAATTGGCGTCGTCACTTTACGAAGCAAGCGGCAAAATTTTTCGTCCATAACGGATACTGCAGCTCCTGTGTCAATAAGAGCAGATGCGTAAACACCGTCCACAAGCACGTCAATGACATTAGATGGGCGGCTCTGAGGGCTTTCACAATGCGATAGCATCGCAGTCCTTGCCTCGGGGACTGCGACGACTAGTGTTCCCACTCGTGAGCAGCTGAACTTGGCCGCATGGGGGACGGGGAACGACGTCGTGGAGACGGTGACCTACGAGAAAATGAAGCTAGGCGAGTTGGCGTTGGCATAGACGGCGTTTCCTCGTGATAGGTACGCCTAATCTGGCCAGCAACAGGCGACGAGATATGGGGCGTCTGTACGCGAGTGCAATAACGTGCTACGTGGCCGGCGTAACCGCAGGCAAAGCAAATGGGCCGGTTGTCGGATGTGCGCCATCGGTTCGCCGGGGTAGGTCTTGTCCATGACGCAAGAGCCGATGGACGTAACGGTGGCTGGAAAGGCTGCAGGGTGTGCTGGAGCTGAGTCTGAGAGGTCACGTCAACATACGTAGCCGGCATACCCGCTGCAAAGGATGGAGGTCGTGCGGCAGCTTCGGCGTAAGTCAGTGGGGCGGGCGCTTGAACGACTGGAGGCGGCCTGGCGACCACTTGGGCGTAACTTGGGGGTACAGGAGCCGGAAGCTGTTGTGGGTGGTACGCAGGCATAACCTCCGCTATTTCCTGCTCAATCACTCGGCGGATTGGGGGGAAAATGGTAGTGGCCGATTGTTAAGCAGCCGGTGGGTGGGCGAAGGGCAGGAGAGAGAACTGCCGTGCGATTTCCTCACGTATGAAGGACTTGAGGTCTGCCAGCAGTGCCACCTGGTCACAGCTCGCCTCCAAGCCTGCAAGCCCTGCATCTCGTGGTGTGGAGCGACGGGTCATCGAACGCTGCCGGCGGAGCTCCTCGTAGCTCTGGCACAGCGTGATGACCTCAGCTACTGTGCCTGGGTTTTTGGCCAGCAGCATCGTGAAGGCATCTTAGGCAATGCCCTTCATGACGTTCTGGATCTTGTCTGATTCGGACATGCTGTCGTTGCATTTCTTGCATAGGTCCAAGACGTCTTCCATGTAGCTGGTGAATGATTCACCGGCCTGTTGAGCGCGTTCGCGTAAGCGCTGCTCGGCTTGCAGCTTACGAACGGCAGGGCGGCCAAAAACGTTGGTGATAGCGGTCTTAAAATCGGACCAGGTTGCGAGATCAGACGCGTGGTTGTTATACCACATGCCGGCCACACCCGCGAGGTAGAAAACCAGGTTGCCGAGTTTACCTGCCTCGTCCCAATGATTGGGGACGCTGACGCGTTCGTACATGACGAGCCAGTCCTCGACGTCGGTGCCATCCGCGCCGGTGAAGACAGGTGGGTCGCGGATGCAGGGGACACCGAAACATGGCGTCGGCGCAGGAGGAAGCGTTTGCTGGGCGGCGTCTTGTTGCATGGTTGAAGGCACGGTACGGGATCTAAGCTCCAAGGGCATCGAATGTGAACCGAAGATGTTTGAAGGGCACAGCACTCTCCACCAAAATGTTAAGGCGTTTAATAGCCGGTCCACAGCGAGCAAGCACAATGGCGACAGTAACGGCCAAGCACGGGCTCTCAGTGCGAGCGGCGTCCTTGTTGGGTAGCCCCACTAGAAGGTACTCAAGAGTTCGACCCATTTCATAGTTCGGAGGCTTCGCTACAATATATATATATATATACTCTGACGAAGGCCGTGCCACGGCCGAAACGTTAGTAAATACGATTTCCTTTTCAAATGTGCTATCTGCAAGTTCAATCAATATATATATATATATATATATATATATATATATATATATATATATATATATATTGTAGGCATCTATTATGCGTTTCATTGTCATCTAAACAGTGGTCAATCATAATCATCTTTGAACGTGCGCTTCATCTTCGGGTCCATTGCGCTTGTTCGTTCTCGAATTCCTGGCCAATAAACCTCGTTAACACCGAGTCGTGTTAATATATATATATATATATATATATATATATATATATATATATATATATATATATATAAATATATATATATTGTGGGCATTTCTTACTTACATCGTCATCATCCCTGCATGATCACAATCACCATCATAAGCTTGTCTCTTTGTCCTCATTGCCACTCTGGGTCATCATCATCGTCATCGTCTGTGTACTGGCTCTGCCCGTTCGTTTTGCGTGGTCTTTCCTCAAATAAACGCTGACGCAGCCAAGACTACCAAGACTTCATATGTGGTGGAGGTGGATTTTTGGTCCTCTGACCTCCCGCAGCCCGCTATACCCCCTGGAGCTTCGTTCAGGCCACCGCTTGTGCCCCACAGTCAGGCAACATGTCCCAGACCGAGCCTGCCGGCACTGATGCCATCAACCACGCACCGCCGCAAGCAGCCCCTTCTATTTACATACACGGACATCAGCGGGAACCCCCGCTCTTCGCTGGTCTTCGGGGAGAAGACGTAGAAGACTGGCTTGATGACTACGACCGCGTAAGTGCCGCTAATAGGTGGGACGAGGCCGCCATACTGCGTTACGTTCCTTTTTATCTGAACGGAGTCGCGAAGACATGGTATTTTAACCACGTCGTCGACTTACCCAACTGGGCTACTTTCCAGCTGCAGCGGCGACACGTCTTTGGTACACCAGACATTCCATCCGCCGTCGCGAGAAGGACACTCGATACTCGCCGACAACATCGCGGTGAATCGTACATTTCATACATCGAGGATGTCCTCGCGTGTCAATCAATCCATGCCGGAATCGGACAAAGTGCGCCATATATTGAAAGGCATTAGACCTGTTGCCTTTAATGGCCTCGCTGTGTAAAACCCGGCTAAGATCGCTGATGTCGTAACGACATGCCAGCGCCTTGATGCGCTGGACTCCGTTCGCCTTCAACCGGATATTGGCGACAACCAGTTCACGTCAGATGGCCATCTGCGTGACCTCATCCGGGATTATTATACGCGAAGAATTGCTGTCCTTGGGCTTCACACCTCCTACACCGCGACCTACACAGCCTTCGGGAATGTCCTTACGTGACATCATCAGGGAGGAAGTTACATCCATTACTGGCTCTGCGCCTGTACAGCTACCTGCTTCTCACCCCATATCCACGTACCCTCAAGTTGCTGCCATGCCTCCCAGCGACGCCCACGTAACATTGCCGCGTCCATCCTACGCGTCAGTTGCTGCCGCTCCCTCGGTGAACTACCATTCCGTGCCCCCTGACCCTTCGGCCCTCCTGACCGCGCTATCTCCAGGTGCCTCGAATGCCTTCTATTCCCCACCATGGCGCTCGTCTCGCCCTGTATGCTACTACTGTGGCTATCGTGGCCACGTATCTCGTTTCTGCTGAAAGCGCCAGCAAGATGAGCGTCCGAATGACGTGCGTGAACGGGATTTGTACACCGGGGCATCTTATCAAGGTCGGCGTTATTCGTCTCCCCCGCACCGGTCTCCATCTCCTCCTGCATCCACTGCACCACGAAACAGCCGAAACACGAGACGCCACTCGCCTTCGCCCTTCCGCCGTTCCACTTCTCCACTTCAGCCCGCCTCATTCACCTCTGATATTCATTCGGAAAAGTAAGTGATGCAGTTTGTGGAGGAAAACTGCATTCGGAATTGAAGCTGAAATTCCTCCATCAGGCCCGTGTAACATGGTTTCTGTGGAAGTGAAAGGAGTGCGAGTCGATGCTTTGGTGGACACAGGTGTGACATTGTCTGTGATACATGCTGATTTGTGTGAACATTTAAGGAAAGTAATGACGCCTTACGATGACCCCACGTTAGTTGCTGCCCAGGGGAACGTCATTCGCCCTTCCACGTTTTGTACTGTGCATGTTTTCTTCGATGGCATCCGCCATCATGTCCAGTTTGCTGTCCTGTCCCGCTGCTTTCACCAACTAATTTTAGGGTGGGAATTTTTATCATCTGCTTCCGCAGCGATTTGTTGTGGACAACGTGTCGTTCACTTTACTGGCACCGACTACATGTTTGACGACGACAATCAGAAGCCACTTCGTCTGGTCACTGCGAAATACATCGAACTACCGCCACTACAAGAGCGAATTGTCAGCATTACGTCCAATGACATCTATCACGGGGATGTATTGGTCTCACCGTCACCACTTTGCGTTCGCAAAGGTATAGTTCTTCCGTCTGGTGTCGTTCGTTTTTGCAATGACTGGGCACTTGCCACCGCTGTCCACTATACGCCGGAGCAGATCTTACTGCCCCAGGGCACTACTGTGGCCCGTGTTGCTGACTTCAAGCCTGTACTTGTCACGCCACTTCAGGTCATCGCATCCAAAGAACCTTGCCTCGGTGAGCATGTTTCTTCCTCCGCCTTTACCACCGCTATCAGCAGCGAATTGACATATTCACAGAGGCAGCAGCTGCTCGCATTGTTACAGAAACATGCAAATTCTTTCGACATTTGCTCGTCTAAGCTGGGCCGCACTAATACTACAGCACATCGAATTCAAACTGTTGGAATATCTATCGTACACCGCTGACCCTACCACGTGTCTCTAACTGAAAGAAAAATTATTGAAGAAAACGTTGCAGAAATGCTTAAACGGGAAGTCATCCGTCCCTCATCTAGCCCTTGGTCGTCTCCTATTGTTTTGGTTCATAAAAACGATGGCTCTGTGCGGTTTTGCGTGGACTACCGGGCGCTCAATAAGATCACACGCAAGGACGTGTACCCTATACCATGCATTGGCGAAACCCTTGATTCCCTACAAGGCGCGGAATTCTTTTCAAGCATCGACTTGCGTTCTGGGTACTGGCAGATCCCCATGCATGAAGACGATAAGGAGAAAACGGCATTCGCAACTCCGACGGGCTATATGAATTCATCGTGATGCCTTTCGGACTCTGCAACGCACCCGCGACTTTTGACCGCATGATAGATACCGTGCTGCGCGGCCTGAAATGGAAACGTTGCCTTTGCTACCTGGACGACATTATTATCTTTTCGTCAACGTTTCCTGAGCACCTAGAACGATTGGATCAAGTTTTGACGTGCCTTGCCGGCGGCGGGATACAAATAAACACTAAAAAATGGTCTTTCGCTAGGAAATCTCTCAAGGTCTTAAGACACGTCGTTAGCAAAGATGGCATCCGGCCCGACCTTGACAAGATTGCTGCAGTCCTTCACTTTCCGCGTCCCGAAAAACCAAAGGAGCTTCGCAGTTTCCTTGGCCTCGCCTCCTATTTTCGCTGGTTTATCCAGAACTTCGCTTCTATTGGTTTTCGATTACACCCACTACTTGATTCCAACGTCCCCTTTCTGTGGTCTCAAGAATGTCAAATGGCCTTCGACCTGTTGGAGCGGGCACTCACGTCTGAACCTCTGCACTGCCACTTTGACGAAGCCGCACCAACTACCCTCAATACCGACGCTAGCGGCCTTGGTATAGGAGCCGTTCTTCTACAACGCGACAAGTCTTCCCTAGAGAAAATTGTTGCATATGCCAGTCGCGTACTCACCCCTGCCGAAAAGAACTACACTATAACATAGCAACAGTGTTTGGCTGTGGTTTGGTTGGTCCAGAAGTTCCGTCCCTATCTTCACGGCCGTCACTTCACAATCGTTACGGACCACCATGCCTTATGCTGGCTTTCTACACTGAATATCTTGTCCGGACGCTTGGGTCGGTGGATACTACGCTTGCAGCAGTACGACTTCAGCATACCTTACATGTAAGCAGAAAACATCAAGACGCCGAAGCTTTATGTCGTTGCCTGCTTCCAACAACCCATATCAGCGTTGGTGAGAACTCAACCGCCAAATCTACCAAAGTTCATACGCTCGCATCAATAAGGCGACCCTCTTCGGACGACGAGCCAACATTTATCTCCTACCAGCTGTCCGATTCATACTGCAGACGCATGATGGACCACCTTTCGGGAGTTTTTCATCCACCCAACGCGCGCCTCCGTTGTCAACTCCTGCACTTTAAGCTAAACAATGGGGTTCTCTACCGCCACGTCTATCACCCTGACGGTCACCGCTGGGTTCCTGTACTGCCACGCTCTCTTCGACTTCAGGTGCTCGATGCCTTCCACGACGACTTCGCTGCTGGTCATCTTGTTTTAAAAAAACTCTTGACCACATTCGATGTCGTTATTACTGGTCTCGCCTTTCTTCTCGTGTAGCGCGGTACGTCGGCTCCTGCTACCCATGCCAGCGTCCTAAACTCCACCACGTCTGCACCTGCTGGACCTCTACAGCCACTACCGTGCCCTTTAGTGCCGTTCGATGTTGTAGGTTGTCACAGAACGAGCGCTCACAAATGGGGCGCCGCCAAATTTTCGCGACGAAACGCCGGAGTGACGCCGCGAGGTCAAAAGAAAAAGAAAAAAAGAAAACAAGCTCCCCGGGAGCGCGACTCTCTCCCCTCGGAAGCGTGGCTTCGCCGACGAACCTCCTCACTCCACATCGGCAGCCGAGCAAGCACTTGAAATTTCTAGAAGGAAAGAGGCGTGGTCATGCCGAGTTGAGTCATCCGTCGCGGAAGGCATTCGAACCGTCTCGCCCTCTCCCCAGCCTTTGCTGCGTATCGCGCCGACGAAATGACGAGAACCTTCTGGAATCTCGCGCGGAAGGTGTTTAATCAAGCAGCCGAGACGAGAGATCAAAAGAAGACGGAAGTTAGCGCCAGAGCGCGTAGGGATTCCGCCGTGTAGTCGGCAAAGGTTTTGTCCGTAGAGACAAAGCAGGAGAAGAAGATTATTTCCACCTGAGGGGTGACGACTCGAGCTACAGGCAAGAGTGTGTGTTTACCGCTATCGAGCGAAGGCGCGTGGCAACAGCTGCGTGTGTAATGCCGGCGTGTTTCCGGCGAAGAAGTTGAAGCTTGGAGAGTGGCCAATTGAAGACGCGAGGTTTCCTGGAAGAGAAACTTCGGCGAGGTTTTCTGAAAGAGAAACTTCGGGGGCAGCGGAACGACAACAACGCGGGACTTTGAGTGAGTGATTCTCAGAAGAGTATCATCCAGACTTTTGTTCCAAGAACTTTGGACTGAATAGGTTTTCTATCTCTTTAGTCTTTAAGTGTCTTGGTTGTTCAATGCATGCGACTGCATTGTAGTGCGTATTGTTGTCTGTGTCCGTTGTTTCGAGTGTGGCTGATTGTACTGTGTAGTACATTGTTTGATTGGTGACATATTGTATGCAACTATTGTGGAGTGTGCATTCTTGTGTAGTTTTTTCAATCTGCCATTATTGAGATTATAATTTTGTTTATCAACTCTCGGCTCTGACTTGTTCTTTGGGCCACAGCCGGCGTTCGTTGGCGCGCCAAAAAGGACCACTTCTAAGTTGTCCACGCTTTCGTGGTGCGGTTCGGGGGGCTGATACTTCGGCCCTTAGAATTAGCCCGGCGATCACCTCCCTAATTAACGGGACCTGCGTGACAATTAATCTGGCGTCCGTGACTAGGACTTTTTGATGCACAGTGTGTCCAAAGTATTGAGAAAGAGCCTCGAGTTGTTGATAGCGCTATCGGAACGATTTTGTGTGTTGTTCAGTGTTCTCGTGACCCAGTGCAGGGGAGTGTTCCGATAGACTGATTTAGGCAGATACTTTTTGCACGCGGCAAGCGTTTATTTGCAAGTTGCGAGACACAATGGATCTCGAAAAGTTAGTCGCTCTTGGTGAGAAGACGGGTCTTTTTGGCGCCGAACTACGGAAGTGGGTCACCCAGAAGGAAAAAGAAGAAAAAGAGAGGGCCAAAGAAGAAAAGGCAGCTGAGCTGGAAAAAGAAAGGCTGGCGGTCGGAAGAGCCAAAGCGGAAAAAGAAGCTGAGTTGGAGAGAGATAGGTTGGCAGCTGAAAGGGCGAGAGAAGAAAGAGAAGCAAAGAAGCGACAGCTGAAAGAAGAAAGAGAGGCAAAAGAGCGACAGCTGAAAGAAGAAAGAGAAGCGGAGATGGCTGAAAGGGAACGGCAGCGGCAGCACGAGATGGAACTCGAGCGGCTCCGTTTCAAACAGCGAAGTGAAACTCCCGGCCAAGCTAGAGTTGAAAGCAGCGAACGGGAAGATCATGGCTTCTGCTTGAACCCAAGCAAGCTGCTCGTAGCGTTTGATGAAAGGAAGGACGACCTTGACGCGTACCTTCACAGATTTGAGACGATTGCAAGGAGCCAGAATTGGCCGGAACATCAATAGGCAACTGCTTTGAGTACTTGCTTGAGTGGTGAAGCGCTCAGTGTGTACGGTAGGCTGACGCCGACCAATGCAGCCAACTACGCAAAGGTGAAAGCTGCTTTGCTGAAGCGATTTAGATTTACTGAGGAAGGATTCCGGGACAGATTTCGGACAGGAAAGCCAGCTGATGGTGAGACGGCTACGCAGTATGCCGCCCGACTTTGCCATTATTTCGACCGATGGATTGAACTTTTAGGGACAGCGCAGGAGTACGATGAACTTAGAGAGCTCCTAATTAGACAACAATTTCTTACTAGTTGCCACCCAAACCTGTCGCTGTACTTGAAAGAGAGGAAGGCTGAGTCACTTGAAGGAATGCTTGAATTGGCTGATCAATTCTTGGAAGCGCAAGGTGGAACTAATTTGGCTAAGGTCAAGAAGGAGTGCCCCGAAGATTAAAAAAATTCGGCACCCGAACAAAAGAAGCGTGCACCGGAGAGTGCTCCGCGATGTTTTCGCTGTAGCCGAGGGGGTCATCGCGCGAGCAACTCTCGTACTAACTTTACGAGCCCAACGGTAGTAAAATGTTTTAAGTGTGGTCAGACTGGGCACAAAGCAGACGCATGTCAAAACGGAGCGAGTCAAACTCACCAGGTATCCCGTGTGCAAGCGGCACCAAAATCCGGTAATATTGCCGTCACCGATGGATTTGTAGAGTTGAAAAATGGGGAGAAAATTCCTATTGTGGGTGCTTTAATGACAAAACAGCCAACCTGTGTTACGAAGGGAATGCCAACGCTGCCTGGAAAAGTTGCGGGCAAGATGATTACTGATTTAAGAGACACCGGTAGCTCCACGGTTATCGTGCGGAGAAATTTGGTACGAGAAAGTGAGTTGACAGGCAGAACAAACCGATTTGCCTAATTGACCGTATGGTTCGGATGCTTCCCGAAGCAGAAATTGAGGTTGAAACCCCGTACTTCAGCAGAAGGGTTACTCCTCTATGCATGACGAAGCCCCCGTACGACCTCGTCATCGGAAACATCGACGGGGCGCGAGAGCCGAACGAACCAGAACGATTGGGAGATGACCCTAAGATAGAGCCCTCGCCAACCCAGCGACCGAGAGATACAGTGGAGGAGCATTCCGTGACGGATCTCACTAGAGCCCAAGGTGAAGCCGCGGCGCAAGAGACAGCGAATGAGAAGATGATCGTGTTGAATGAGTCCACGTGCTGGGCAGCTGGACGTACGTCGGCACGACCAAAACCGACCGACAGTGTAAAGGTGACGGAGTCAGCCAGCCAGGCCCAATGCCGTGACATGAACAAGCTGGTAAATAAACAGACCGAACCCGTTGAACGTTATGACCCGTTAACGGTGTCGGAAGTGACAACGATGGCTAAGACGCCGCCTAAGATACCGTCATTGGAAAGGGCTCGCCGAAAAAGAACGTGGACACACAAGAATAGATCGAACGAGCACCGCAAGAAAGGGCCCAAGCACCGCTCAAAGTACACAGGATAAGCGCTGAGGTCGAATCAGAATGTGTTTGGCAGTGCTGAGTGCCATATGTTGTGTTAATGTTGTGTTATCCTGTGTCACAAGTGTCGAAGTGTTTGCGCTGTGATGTGATGTATAGTACTGTACAATTGTTTTAATGAGAGAACTTTGTACATTTGTATTGTTGGGAATGTGTGGTGGAGTGTTGTACTCATGTGCCTGTGGTTATATTTCATGTGTTGTGTAATTGAATTACAATGTACAATTGTATTGAGTGATCTATTGTGAATGTGACGTGTCATGAGCGACGGACTATGTTACAGTCTTTGAGTGTGTGGGGACTGTTCGCGCTCGTTTGTGCGGTTTTGAATATTACGAGATAATATTCTCAAAGTGGGGGGCAGTGTCACAGAACGAGTGCTCAAAAAGGACGCGCCGCCAAATTCTTGCGACGAAACACCGGAGTGACGCCGCGAGGTCAAAAGAAAAAAAAAGAAAACAAGCTCCCCGGGAGCGCGACTTTCTCCCCTCGGAAGCGTGGCTTCGCCGACGAACCTCCTCACCCCACATCGGCGGCCGAGCAAGCACTCGAAATTTCTAGAAGAAAAGAGGCGTGGTCATGCCGAGTTGAGTGATCCGTCACCGAGAGCATTCGAACCGTCTCGCCCTCTCCCCAGTCTTCGCTGCGTATCGCGCCGACGAAATGACGAGAACCTTCTGGAATTTCGCGCGGAAGGTATTTAATCGAGCAGCAGAGACGAGAGATAAGGAGAAGGTGGAAGTTAGCGCGAGAGCGCGTAGGGATTCCGTCGTGTAGTCGGCGAAGGTTTTGTCTGTAGAGACAAAGCAGGAGAAGAAGATGGTTTTCACCTGAGGGATGACGGCTCGAGCTACAGGCAAGAGTGTGTGTTTACCGCTATCGAGCGAAGGCGCGTGGCAACAGCTGCGTGTGTGAAGCCGACGTGTTTCCGGCGAAGAAGTTGAAGCTTGGAGAGTGGCCAATTGAAGACGCGAGGTTTCCTGGAAGAGAAACTTCGGCGAGGTTTCCTGGAAGAGAAACTTCGGGGGCAGCGGAACGACAACAACGCGGGACTTTGAGTGAGTGATTCTCGGAAGAGTATCATCCAGACTTTTGTTCCAAGAACTTTGGACTGAATAGGTTTTCTAACTCTTTAGTCTTTAAGTGTCTTGGTTGTTCAATGCATGCGACTGCATTGTATGCGTATTGTTGTCCGTGTCCGTTGTTTCGAGTGTGGCTGATTGTACTGTGTAGTACGTTGTTTGATTGGTGACATATTGTATGCAACTATTGTGGAGTGTGCATTCTTGTGTATTGTTTTCGATCTGCCGTTATTGAGAATATATTTTTGTTTATCAACTCTCGGCTCTGACTTGTTCTTTGGGCCACAGCCGGCGTCCGCTGGCGCGCCAAAAAGGACCACTTCTAAATTGTCCACGATTTCGTGGTGCGGTTCGGGGGGCTGATACTTCGGCCCTTGGAATTAGCCCGGCGATCTCCTCCCTAATTAACGGGACCAGTGTGACATAGGTGTTGACCTTTACGGGACTCTACCCGTCACATCTGCTGGCAAACGATGGATAGTGACCGCCGTGGACCACCTGACACGCTACGCTGAGACTTCCTCTGTTATTACAGGCTCAGCTGTGGAAGTTGCAGACTTTATTCTTCACGCAATAATACTGCATCATGGGGCTCCTCGTGTACTGCTTAGTGACCGCGACAAAGTGTTTCTATCACAAATGGTAAATGAAGTACTGCGCGCTTCTGGAACTACTCACAAGACAGCTCCAAGCTACCACCCTCAGACAAATGGTCTCACAGAAAGATTTCACCAAACCCTTGCTGACATAATAGCCGTTTACGTCCAACCCGACCACAAAAACTAGGATATTCTTTTACCATTCCTGGCATTCGCTTACAACACCGCCGTTCAGCGAACAACTTGCTACTCACCGTTTTACCTCATGTACGGACGCACCCCGACTACCTTTCTTGAAGTCTCTTTCTTTACCAGCCATGGGAAGTCATGTCAGTCTTCTAGCGAAGAATACATTTCCCACCTGGCCAAATCTCGCCATCAGGCTCGCATCAATACTGAAGCGAGACAGCACGAGCGGAAGATCATCTATGATGAATCCCACCGCGTTGTGTCTTTCCAACCAGGTGACGAGGTGCTGCTTTTGACACCTATTCGCACTCCTGGTTTTCGTGACAAATTCCAACCGCGCTTCATCGGGCCATACATTGTTTTAGAACAGACTTCGCCAGTTAATTATCGTGTCACTCTACTCGTCGCCCCAACAGATAAGTGCTACCGCAGCACAGAGATTGTCCACATTTGTCGCATGAAACCTTTCACGCGACGTTCCCCGTCACGTTCACTTATGGCGGCCAGGGTGTCCGCTTCCAAGTAAGGGGAATTAGTGTGGGCATTTGTTACTTACATCGTCATCATCTCTGCATGATCACAATCACCATCATAAGCTTGTCTCTTTGTGCTCAATGCCACTCTGGGTCATCATCATCGTCATCGTCTGTGTACTGGCTCTGCCCGTTTGTTTTGCGAGGTTTTTCCTCAAATAAACGCTGACGCAGCCAAGACTACCAAGATTTCATTATATATATATATATATATATATATATATATATATATATATATATATATATATATGTATAATCATATATTGATGTGTGTACTGGTGGACCAAAACGACGATAAGGAAATTTGGCGGACACCAGGTGGTGGAGCTCTGGCTGATCGAGGATAAAGAAGGTGATCTTGCCGCTCGGCAGCTGAAAGTCCATTTTCTTATCACATGTCACCGAATCAAAAATCAAAGAAAAAACTGCTTCGATATTTTATTCAGAAAATTAGGAATATCACTTAATACTCCCAATATTTTGTCTTTTGGGGCCATTTTATTGGGACATAGCGACAGGAACATCTGCGGGGCTCTCTGCGAATTCATATATAACACAAGAAGATTACCTTGCTGAGTCAGCCATCAGCTCTCGAATTTTACTAGTCACACTACCACTTATTATTTAGCTGATACACTGCAATGATTCAACTTTCAGGAGAATTTCATTTAACGATTCCACCACAGATATTCAACAAATTCTATTATTTCTCCCCCCCTTTTTTTCTTTTTTTAGGATTGCGCCAATTTAATTTCACAGTCAAAACACAGTAATCATATTCCCCTAATCTAGAAAATCTATAGGTATTTACTTGCATTAACCACCGGCTTCTTGGCCAATCCCCCTTAGTGGGTGAAAGCCACAAAAGAAAGGAACAAGCAAGCAAGCAAGCTGAGAGTTACTATCAACGTTTATCTGGCTTTGGTTCGCGCTCTACCACGACCAAATATATATATATATATATATATATATTATCCATTATTTCAGTGCTACAGCTAGCGGTGCCGTATGTTCCAGGAGAGTCTGTAATGTTCCCGTTGTGGGCGCGTATTGGCATCGGAAGTTTGTGCGATTATCTCGATGCTTTTTTAATGAATGGGCGTGGATGCACAAGGCAGTACATTTACGTGTAATGCGGTGATAAAAAACTTGAGAAAGAAGCGTGGCAATATTCGATTTGCATCACGACACAATTTAACGTATATCGTTATTGATAATCTGGTGACCTGTTTTCTTTCTTACTACGCTTTACTCGTAATCAGCGTCGAGGTGATTCATTTCAGAGTGAGGAAATAAGGTCGCGTGTCACTCTCTATAAGACATCCACTGTGGATTCTACCGGCTAAGAAGTGAAGGAAGAAGAAAACGTTGTTCCTGGCCTGAATCTGCAGAAGTCATCAGCTCAAACGACCTTCCAACCGACCAATTGACATAAACTCCTGGCTGTCTGGATTTCGTTCGTGACAATATAGTCATACCTCATTCACAATTGTAATATAATCCATCCAGCAGATATAGGCATTTCATTGGGCGCCCTTGAGTCTGTGCATTATAGGTCATATTGAACGGAAAAGAATCAGTGTGAAATCTTTTTTATGAATTTCCAGTTTACGATTTTGTGTGGCGCATTGTTCAGACGACTAATTAGGTGACATGTGTCTTCTGCCTCTTCATGGCAGTGGTAAAAGTTTTTTTGTTGTTAGTCTTTACATAAAACAAACATTTAAGAGGCTTGGCAGGTGCTCTGAGCTGTTTGTGCTTTGCTCGACAGTGAATGCTACAGCGGCCCGGCTTGACGCATGCCGACAAAGTTTTTTGAGAACCTTGCCGACGACAAACAGAGAACCTGCTTGACTTCAGTGATTGCCTGGTATCGCACTACAGTTCACCAATACGCCAAAAATACTACTGATATTTCTCGGCACACTTTCAGAACAGCGCCCCCGTGCCGGCTAGTCGGTCTAATGAAGGCTAACAGTGATTTGTAAGATACACGTAAGTGATTTGCCGGTGACATACACATGCTACTTTTGAAACAATACATCCATTCTTTCTCGTTAGGCAGCTCAAGTGTTACTGCGGCCGTCCATTTTAAACTCAATCAGAAAAATACCAAATCACAAAAACAGATTATGTTTTAGAAAAGTACTTCCATAAAAAGCGTTGTGTCAGCAACAGTACCAAATTACAAAAACAGATGACGTTTTAGAAACGTACTTCTGTAACAAGCGTCGTGTCAGCAAGGTAGGTGGAGAATGTTCAGACCTTTTAAAATTGCTAACGCATTTCTTTTTTACTTACCGTACCAATGTTACACATACTGCCACGGGGTAGGTAGACTGCTGTTGTTCTGAAAAAAAGCAGACACGCACACTCAGGCTTGATAAAAGTGTTAAGGTGGGCTGGTTTCTACTTTATTTTGATGCATTAGGCGCAAAAAAGCACACAACGAACGAAAAAAAGCAACAACTACGACGAGCGCGGAATGTCTAACATAGGTTTCTGGCAAATCGTACATATATTTATTCTCTCCGACGCAGATGACGTACGTCATCAACTGTTCAGGCATAGGCAGGGTATTTTTTTTTATCGGTGAGCTCTAGAGATGGCACGTTTACGCAACTCTTCCCCAGATAGGAAATGCGCTTTGAATCTCTTGTTTCGTCAATGATCCGCGTTTTGCTCTTCTTAAAGGGAACCTTCAACACTTTTCAAGGCATCGTTTTTTGACAAGTTTCACATGTAAGTTGTAAAGACTGAAAGCAGAGTTGATTAATTCAGCAAAAATTACATTGACAGGGGCTCTCAATTCAAAGTTCATGAGCCTACAAAATTTTAAAGACAGTAAAATGTACTCCAGCCCTAAACTCGGTTTTTTCGTGGTCACCTAGTGTAGGAATTTAAAACTGTGAATTAGGGAAAACTTGCGTGCCATGTTGCCTCTTATGTTCAACATATTCGCAACGCCATTGCGTTGATAGCAATTTGATGCTTGAAGAGTAGGAAACGAGAAAGCTTGCGAACGCTTCCATGACGTTTGGAAGTTTTAGTTATCTTACTTGTCGCGATGGCGTCGGTATCAACGTCCTTACTTCCTTATAGGAGTATTCATATGTGAGGCAACTTTAAAGAAGAACTGCGGTGCATTTTCGACCATACTGAAATAAGGCAGTTTTCTAATAGTATTGACACTCCTAAAAAAGCTAGGGGGTTCATTTTGCCGAGGCACTCGTGAATACTTTTGTTGAGGCAATAAAGCACTAGTAAAAACAAAAACCAAAACAGAGAGCTGCTCCGTCGTCCACGGTGGGTATCGATTGATGTCACGAGAATCGGTTGTTGATGACGTCACAAGATCTGCTACACTACACCATGGCTGGCCAGGGTGTAAACATAGCTTACATGCCAATGTATGATATATGTATCTTCTGACGCGCGAAAAGCAGGTCGGCGATGTTATGCGTCGCAAAATCAAGCTGTGCCGCTCGTATGAACCAGTGACAAGTTCAGCGATGATTGCAGCTGATATCTGAACGTGGAAGCATCGCTTTTTTGTTTCTACCCGCCGGCACTTCAAGCATCTGACATTCCTTGAGTCGACTTCCTCGTTTCTCAATATTGTAAGACCCGACGTCATAAACTGCTAACACGCTGTATGGAGCTCATAAAACTGAACTGTGTTTACGTTGTCGTCTCCTCATAGAAGAAAGAGCGCTGCATCTGTCTGCTAGGAAAGGCTGGGTTTTCGAAGAAAGAGTAGGCCTTGACATCATGTATACAAGGCGGCCAGCATTTAAAAGCATGATTGCAGAATCAGCTACCAATTTTAATATTTATTTTCTAAAAAAACTAAATGACTTGTGGTTGTATAATCTGGCACATATCATGAAAGAAAACACATGTTCAAAGTTTTATTGAAATCGGTGCATACAGAAAAAACGCTGTAGTTCCCCTTGAATAAGTTAGGGAGGATGCATGTGCGCACTCCATCCCTCAGGCTCACGAAAACGTGCACATGAAGGCTCCCTAAAATAACAGCGCATAAAGCGTCACCCGGCACGTTTCCCCCAGCTTTGTGGCACTGGACCAATGACGCTGCACTTTTCGAGTTTAGACAAAAAGATAGCTGTAGTCTCTTCCGCGTTCAGTAGAAGGCATGCGAAAGAAAATGCAACACAACAATAATCCTTATTATGATACAATGATGTGGTTACATCTAACGTTACATTTATCAAATCTTACACTTGTGTCATCTATCATCATTTTCGCTCAGAAAAGTTCTGATTAGCGCCTCTACGTGTTGTTGCGGTCAATACGGATGTGATTGATTGATTTATATGGGGGGTTTTACGTCCCAAAACCACCATATGATTATGAGAGACGCCGTAGTGGAGGGCTGCGGTAATTTCGACCACCTGGGGTTCTTTAACGTGCACCCAAATCTGAGCACACGGGCCTACCACATTTCCGCCTCCATCGGAAATGCAGCTGCCGCAGCCAGGATTCGATCCCGCGACCTTCGGCTCAGCAGCCGTGTACCTTAGCCACTAGACAACTGCGGTGGGGCGCTGTGGAAAATGTGGCGGGGCGCTTTAGATGTAGGCGCTTTAGAAAAAGTGCTGGAGGGCCCCTTTAAAGACGGAAGTGTTAAGAAACCCAAAAAATAAATCTTGGCGGATTTCACTAAAACTGTAAAGGTACACTTCAAAATGTTTTTTGTCACAGAAGTTTTTTATTTTGTTCACATGCTTTCTTATGCTATCGTTTATGCATCCCGCAGTTTCACAACGTAATTTTCCGCATGTGATGGAATTTCATACTTCACTCCTTCGGCACGAAAACAAAAGGCGCCTTTACTTTGTGCCACAGACATGTTGTGTCCCTGCCATAAGGTCAGTCATTCTGCATAGCTTCGACAGCTTGTTCGGTATTGCATTGAAAACACGGTAGCTCGTGTGCTTAGATTTGGGTGTATGTAAAGATCTCGAGGTGGTCAAAATTGCCGGAGTCCTCCACTACGGCGTCTGTCATATTCCTGTGTTGGTTTTCGCGCGTTTAACCTCACATATCAACCAATAAATCTAGAAAATACGGTCGTATTGTCAGCTTTTTAAGGCCAAAGTTATGTCCTACATACGCTTGTGCAGAGGATAACATCTGCGTCCGACGGTATAAATATGCGTGCTATTTTACAATCGGAGTTGCTGAATGGCCAGCATTCCTCGTCGTCATTTGTGTTCTGCCTGTCATGTATTTTTGGCACTTAGCTGATATTCAAGAAAATTTTGAAGAACTGTGCAATGCCAGCACATCATCGTTGTTTGCAAGAAATCCACAAGCTGTGCCGATGTCTTCTGGCATTTTTGCTTTACGTGATGTAGGTGCTATACACGGGTTCATCACCCCGCCACGTGGGAGCACGTTGGTTCATCACGCGTCTGCAGATTCTCGTTCGATGCTATCACTTGATTGCTGAGAGAGTGTAAGGGAGAGTGTCCCTTACGTCTTAAGGCCGGTTCATGCTAGCGGCAAGCATGCCTCACCGTTTGACGTTTCTTATGTGATGAAGAAAAAGATGAGAAAGGTGAGCCCTGTAACTCTCTGCATCAGAGTTCGACACCTCAACAGTAGTTCACGAAGGGTGTGGGTAAGGAGTAATTAAAAGAATAGGGTTAAATGTATAGAGATAAAGGGGGGGGGAGAAGAGAACGTGGCGTAGGGACAGCAACACCCAGAACCAAGGAGAAGATAGGAAAGATGGACATGGTCGCGAGAGTCCAAGGACGAGGCACCACTCAGCGAGAGCTCTTGTCGGCGGCTGAAGATGGCGAAGGGCAAGCCAGTCGGCCAAGGGCTGCACTGTCGGCGGAGATTGGGGGGGGGGTACAACCGGTCAGTCCGAAATCCAGAGAGCAAGGCCCTGCCGTTTGACATTTCCCGTTCTCAGAAAGCTGGCCACAGTTGTTTCCTCCACGCACATCTACCGTTCTTTGTCATACGATAAATAAGTTGAAGACTCACTTTTTCGCCGCTTCTCGTTTCCCAGAGAGACGTAGCCAATGAGTGGTGGAACAGCAACATCGGTTGGGCGCATCGTCTGCCTTCGGCTTTCCGTGTCCTCTGCGTCATCTGTGCGACGCTTGGAGCTGCTTCCTTCCTCTTTTGTGGTTTTCACGTCATAAGTGTACATGTCGTGCGCTTTTTGCGAAACTTCGTTCTAGAATTTATTAGAGCATTTCAGCCTGTCCAATATCTAAACACAAGCACAGCGTAAAATCAGATAACGCGTCCTTAATATGGCGCCCCGACAAGTGGCGCAAACTATCCTTGGTGATGAACAACTAACAAACGAGTAATATGCTCTCCGAGATTGCGGTCTTGTGAGCTCTCTGAGGTTTTGATATGCTCTCCCACAACTTGTGATATAATTCACTTCAAGACGCTTCTGCTTGAGCAAAAAAAAGCCCAAAATTGCACCGGAATATAGTGCTAAGAAGCAGGTAACTGAAGGCCGCAGCTATAGCGTAACACAACATTTCTTGGAACGCAATCGGTAACGTTAAAAGTAGGGCAGCAGGTTTTAATACTTTATCCCAAAAGGAAAGTGTTTTATGCTGGGGTCTGCTATGGCTCTTCTGACGTAGTTTTGTCACATGTGTGAGTTTCAACATATATACGAGCACACTGCAAAGAAAAAACAAGAAGAAAAAGATCTCTTGCTCGACGTCAGTAAACACACACACACACACAGATATATATATATATATATATATATATATATATATATATATATATATATATATATACATATATATAAGTATATATATATATATATATATATATATATATATATATATATATATATATATATATATATATATATATATATATTGCCACGCTGTATTGGTGGCAGAAGACGAGAGTGAAGAAAAGAATGGCTGCTGTGGCTGAGTAAATGGTCGTCCACTTCGAGTGCCTGTCTATCGTTTCCTCTCGCGACAGACTGGTGGAGGTGCTGGGTACTGTACTGCAACGTCTTATGCTTGCTGGTTCTGAACCAGAAGCAACCACCTCCAGTGCACCAGAGTCTGCTGATATCCATCGCAGCAGCCGCCGCCTTCAAGGACTACAACCACCGTACGGCCCCTTGGCAAGTTCCGTGAGGACAATGTTTGCAACGTCCGCAACCCAAACCGAGCATAACCCATTCGCTAGCGTTCCCTGTGTCATCAACACGCCTCGCACACCCAACCCAATAAATGGTGATGCCGGTGAGGATGTCGAAGACTGGCTTGACCATTTCGACCGGGTCGCTGCCATCAGTGACTGGGACAATTTCCGTAAGTTGAGGTACGTGTATATCTCCCACTTAGACGCGGCAAGAGTGTGGTACGAGAACCACGAAACATCATTCACAAGTTGGCAGGAATTCCATCGCCAGCTTCGCGAGGCGTTCAGTAACCCCAAACGGGAAGAGAGAACGGAGCAGGCACTTTGTTTACGGTTTCAAATGCCGTACGAGAGCTTCACCATGTTTGTCGAAGAGATGTCGCAATTATTTCGACGGGTTGACCGTCACAAGCCAGAAAACAAGAAAGTGCGCCTGCTAAGGCGAGGCGTAAAGAAGCAACTTTTCGTGGGCCTCGTCCGCAACCTTTCTACGACTGTGTCGGAGTTTTTACATTAGGCCACATTTATGGAGCGCAAGCTTCGGCAGTGGTTGTCGCAGTATGAGCGTCAGACCGCCATGTCCGCTGCGTGCTCGCTTGTACCAGGAGGTGATAACAGAGAGGTCCTCCCAGAACTCATAAGGCAAGTTGTGCGCGAAGAACGTCGGAAATTTCATGCAGCGTCCCCTCTCAGTAGCGCTGCTCTTACGGACGTATTTCGTACCGAAATCAGCCAGTTTGTTCACTCCTCACCACCATAGCAAGTCGAAGCTCCCATACCTTCTTACGCGGATGCCCTACGCGTCTCTACGCCATCGACGGCACATTTTGCTCATTTGCCTTCTGGGACCCCCAGACGCTTTCCAAGTCCAGCCCATCGCCTGCCTCCTCAGGCAGAGTTTCGTCCCGGCCCACGGAAGTCCACCGTCTGGCGTGCACCAGACAATCGTCCTTTGTGGTAACACTGGGCGAATTTGGGCACATGTACCACGGTTGTTACTGCCGACGAAGAGGCCTACGCCGATCCCACCCAGAAGCCCGCTGTCCATGCCATGGTGAGCGCCCACAAGAAATTGCGGATTACTTCGAGGGTAGTCATCACGCTCCTGTCCCGCCGCGACGACAGTCATCGTCACCATCACCACGTCCGTCCACATCAATAAACCGCGCCCGACCCTTCTTTGGGTCCCCTGGTGTCAGTGGCGCAAGCCCACGCCGGCGAAACTGAAAACGGCGACCTCCGGTGGTGAGAACGCTGTCGCGCGAACCGACAAATACCCTCCACCGGGGCCTTACGACGTGCTGTTGAAGCCTGTTTCTGAAACCACCAACTGAACCTCCGCTGCCATTACTGCTGCCGTCAACTGTTATCCGGTCACTGCGCTTATCGACACGGGAGCTGATTAGTTGGTGATGAGTGCTTCATTGGCCACCCATCTACACAAGCTGCTGACAACGCTGGACGGCCCTCAACTACTCACCGCTGGAGGACACTTCGTATTCCGTATAGGAAGGTATACTGCCAGGCTTGAGATTTGTGCGTCGGCTTTCGTAGCGTCATTCCTTGTACTTCCCGATAGTTCTCGGCCGGTAATTTTGGGCATGAATTCTCTGCAAGAGTATGGAGTGATAAATAATCTGTGTGATTTGTTCGTCAGCTTTGCTGTGTTCCTCCAGATTCGGACATCAAGAACGAACAATATGGCTTGGTTTCACGCATAGTTGGTGATTGCGTCACGTTGCCACCTCGCAGCAGTATCTTCGTGCTTGTTGAGTGTCCATGGGAGCAGTTGATTACGGGCATCGCCGAAAGTTACCTGACGTTATTGCTTGATCTAGAAGTCGTCATTGCTCGAAGTCTCGTTCAACTCCGAAACGGCCAGACTACGGTTCTAGTTACGAACTTCAGTGGCGAACACGGTCATTTTGCGAAACGCACAACCATAGCTACTTGGAGGCATTAGATGATTTGGACGCCTTTTCTTTGAGTACGAGGATCTGGACTGAGAACAGCTGCACTACTGACGTGACTAGTTGCCTCAACGTCAATCGCCAGTTAGAAGAACCTAAGAGGGCAAGGCTCCTCAGTCTCCTCTCATCCTTTACTGACTGTTTTGCCACTACTTTGAAGGTCCGGCAGACTCCCCTAATGAAGTGCAGAATTATCACTGAGCCTAACATCGAACTCGTGCGCCAACATGCTTACCGCGTGTCGCAAAAAGAGCAGGTTGCTATCCGTCATCAAGTGAAAGAAATTCTTGACGTAATTTGATCATCTAGTAGTCCTTGGGCGTCACCAATTGTTCTGGTTAAAAAGAAAGATGGTTCGATACAATTCTGCGTCGACTACCACAAACTGAACAAGATAAAGAAAAAAAGACGTATATCTTCTCCCTCGTCTTGATGACTCCTTAGATCGCCTGCGACACGCCCGCTACTTCTCTTCCGTGGATCTCCATAGCACATATTGCGAGATTGAAGTAGATGAACGGGACCAAGAAAAACACAGCCTTTATTACAACTGACGATCTCTATGAATTTAAACTTCTCCTTTTTGGTCTGTGCTCCGCTCCAGCCACATTTCAATGAATGATGGACACAGTTTTATGTGACCTGAAGTGACACTCTTATTTACTGTATTTTGACGACGTAGTCATTTTTTCTGCTACTTTTGAACGGCACATAGAGCGGCTTGAGGCGGTTTTTCTAGCTATTCGCACTGCCGGCCTCTCTGTGAAACCAGAAATGTGTTATTTTGGATACAAGGAACTCAAATTTCTTGGCCACTTTGTCAGCGACAGTATTGTTCGCCCCAACCCTGAGAAGACTATGGCAGTAGCTTTGTTCCCAATACCGAGAACAAAGTATGATGCACGCCACTTTCTGGACCTTTGTGCTTATTACCACCGCTTCTTACTAAATATTTCGAAAATCGCCGACCCTCTACAACAACTCCTCAAGGACCACGTCGCCTTCGTCTGGGGTCCCAAACAATCCGACTCTTTGGGCGACCTTCAACAACGCCTACAAAGGCCACTGATCCTTGGTCACTTCGACACCGAAGCAGACACACAAGTCCGCACTGACGCGAGTAACCTTGGCCTCAGAGCTATTCTCGTGCAATATCAAGATGGCGTGGAACGCGTCATCGCCTACGCTAGCCGCACGTTGTCGTATGCGGAGATGAACTACTCGACGAGTGAAAAATAATGTCTGGCGTTTGTATGACCCAGTACGAAATTCAAGCCCTACTTGTAAGGACGCCCCTTCCGAATCGTCAGTGACCACCACTCTCTCTGTTGGCTAGCGAATCTGAAAGATCCTTCGGGCCATCTCGCAAATTGAGTCTTCGGTTACAGGAATTCAGTATAACGATGGTTCACAAGTCTGGTCAGAAACACACCGACGCTGACTGTCTTTCCCGCGCACCCACCGAGATCACTGCAGAAGACAAGGATGAAGAATTCAGCTGCCTTGCTATTCTCGCATCATTAAACAGGGCTGAGTAGCAACACGAAGACTCAGAACTACAACCACTGATCAAATACCTTGAGGGGCGTCACTCACAACCCCCACGTCAGTTTGCGCATTATTTGTCATCTTTCTGCCTGCGCCAAAACATCCTCTACAAGCGCAAATTTCGCTCAATCAAAACCGTTTACTTCTCGTAGTTCCGGCTGCTCTCCACGTGTGACAATATTTTGCGTACTTGTCACGACAAGCCGTCGTCAGGGCATCTTGGCTTCGCCCGTACTCAAGCACGGATCAAGAACAAATACTACTGGTGGAAACTTACAAAAACCGTCCGGCAGTACGTCAAGACATGCACAGCCTACCAGCACCGCAAAAATCCAACAACGAAACCAGCCGCTTTGCGTCAGGCTTTGCAGCCACCTCACGCACCTTTTGAAAAGGTCGGGATAGATTTACTCGGAGCATTTGCGAAGTGTACAGCTGGTAACCGCTGGATTGTGGTTGCCACGGACTACTTGACCAAATACTGCGAAACACAAGCCACCCAGCGAGCAACTGCTTCCAATGTGGCTGAATTTTTCATCACTAACATTGTTTTCCACCACGGTCCTCCCGCTGTCCTCGTCACAGATCGTGGTACTGCCTTCAAGGCACGGTTGCTCCGCGAGATTCTGTTGCTGAGTGGCACGAAGCACCGAAGAGCACCTGCGTGCCACCCGCAGACTAACGGGTTAACCGAACGCCTTAACAAAACAATTGCAGATATGCTTTCGGTGCATGTCGCGAAGGATCAGAAAAATTGGGACAAAATCCTCCCCTATTTAACATTTGCTGGAGAAAACCACCGGAGAAAACCATCGGCTTTGCTCCTTTTCGTCTGGTTTACGGCCGCGACGTCACCACAATGTTTGACACCATTCTGCAACAAACTCCGCTGGACATAACTATCCCGAACGCAGATGTATTTGTTCCGCGTGCCGAAGACGCCCGGCAGCTGGCGCGCTTTCTTATTTTATCACGGCAAAATCAAGATGCTCGCCAGTACGACACCTGCCACAGAACAGTCATATACGAACCCGGTGACCTAGTCTGGGTTTGGACTCCTATACGTCAACGTGGACGCTCAGAAAAATTGTTATGTCGGTACTTCGGACCCTACCGAGTTCTTCATCGCCTCGGCGAACTGAACTACGAAGTTATCCTAGCAGACACGTCACACTGTTCTCGTTGACAATGCTCCTCGGATGTGGTTCACGTCTCCAGGATGAACCTTACTTTTCGCGTTGGCTGCAAGTCAAGAACTTTGTGATGTGGCAATGGCATTCAAAACAATTGTACATTTCTTTCTTGCTTCTTTATTTTTCATCTCGCCTTTTTACTTATTAATGGGCACAGACATTTTTTACTACCTTACTTTGTTTTTTAGAGCCTTGGCATTCATGCGGTGCCTCTTCTTTTTTTTTCTTTGGAGAGAGGGTAATGCCACGCTGAGTTGGTGGCAGAAGACCGGAGCGAAGAAGTGAATGGCTGCTGTGGCTGAGTAAACGGTCGTCCACTTCGAGTTCCTGCCTATCGTTTCCTCTCGCGACAACACAAACACACACACACACACACACACACACACACACACACACACACACACACATATATATATATATATATATATATATATATATATATATATATATATATATATATATATATATATATATATATATATATATATATATATATGTACTCCCGCTTCCTGACGGCGAGCTACTTATATCCATCATCTACCGATCTACCGTAGCAAAATGCTGATGAAAGGAGCGACCACTCTCTTAGGATTGCAGCGGCGATGCGTGTGTGCCTCCACAGAGCGTGGTAACTCGTGCGCGTGCGATTGTCTTGCGAAACGAGTGATTCGCACCTCTTCACTCTAAAATCTCAGAGAGTGCCGGGCACTCTCTTTGAGAGCGTACTTTCTCGCTCCATATTTCTCTCTCTTTCCCAGAGTAAATCACCTCTTGTTGAGGCCGAGTTCAGCGACTCTCCCATAACGGGTCAAAGCACTCCCCCTCAAGAGAGTAACATAACGCTGCCAAAGCAGAGTTGCGTGACCCCACCGAAGAGAGTAGCAGTGCACCTCTAGAAAAATAAAAGCAGAACTTGGGCCAAAATCGGAATTTTTCATTGTTTTTTGACAGACTTCCTCCTACTGAGATCGAAATAATGGCTATAAATACAAGCACTACGACAAAAAAATCACAAAGCCTAACTGTAATTGTGTGGGACTCAAACTTTTGACCCCTAGACATACTGCAGACACACTGCAGACTGTACGTTAGGCTTACTCACCACTGTCCGTGTGCGATGGTCGTAGCAAAAAACATGAATATAAATACAAGGAGAATGTCACAGCCGTTTGCGTTGAGTTTCAATCGTTAACGATTGAATGAGATAGCATTCGCCTATTTCACTACAGAGATCCCAGACTAAAACGTAGATATTGAGAGTTCTAAGTGTCTTCCAATGCGCTGAAATCCAATGGCGCGCGCTGGAAACACTGTTCTTTTTGTTAGGCATGACTAACGTCTCAAAAAACAAATCCTCTATGTTATACTGCAAATATGTGCGGTATTACGCCGGCGAATTCACACCAAACGTCAACGCCACTGCAAAGGCAATCTGTGTCAAGGCCAGCGGTTGAACCCACCTGTCGCGATCAACTCAAGAATGTCATCAAGCGGCGGCGCCGGTCTGTAACGCAACGCAAAGCGAGCTCCATCAGCCAACGAGTCCGTTGAAGCAACCGGCAACTTCCAGTCTGGCGAGTCTTACGCAATGCGTGGTGGCGTCACTCGTCCTTGCGTGTAACCATGCGCAGCGGCTCCACATTTGATGAGCATGACGTGGCCCATCGACAAGACCCATTGGGGGATTCTGACATCACGGCCAGTGGCGCTTCTAGTTATACGTTGCCGACTCAAAGGATCCACCCAGCACCTATAATAAAAGCCCCGCGGCGCGTCGCCAGCAGTAGACCTATGTGTCAGAGAAGCCTCTCGTTGCTTCGAGCCCCTTTTGTAGTCGGCGCGCCCCGTGTCCTTGTAAGCGGCAAGTTTCGTGGCGCCCTTCATAACCTCATCGGCGGTGCACTTCGTAACAGGAGTTAACTTATGCGGCAGAGAGAAACCGATGGATGCGTGCGAAAGAAGACATCTGGGCTCTTCGAGTAACTAAGCTGTCGGCCCCAGTGCCGAATTTGTAACGCCTCTATTTCTATACTGTACATAAACCCTGCCCTAACTCACCGTCGTCTCGTCCGCAAGTCTATCAGCTCTGCGCAGAAGCAGTCGCGAGCTGATTAACACTCGCTACCAAACGGCTGGTGACCTTGTCGGGGGAGTTTGGAGCAGTGGCGCTTTTGGGACCGTGTTGGCGTCGCGCCTTCGTAACAGTCGTGGCAGTGGTAGCATCGACCAGTGTCAGCCACATCGATGCGGCGAGTGCCTGATGTTTTCCCCTCAGTTCACAAGACTACTCTAGCACAGGTTATAGTAGTTTAGAGAAGAGCTGTAGAGCTGTGTGAAGCATTAGAGTGAGCTTTGATCGTTTCAAGCAAAGTCGAAGCGCTTTGAAACCAAGTTAATGCGGAGGGTGTAAACACGGCAGTGTTAAGAATTGCTTGCGCGTGTTGCTAATGAGCTTGCAGTGGGTACGGCAAGTAGATTATTAACAGGGGCAAACAGCAAGAGGCTAGTGTGAACGATGGAGTACCTTAAAGGAAACGAAATCATCGAAATTTGTGAGGAACTTGGCCTCATTTCGGGCCATGCGAAACGATAGCAAGCGATATTTGAGATCATGAAGGATGCAGGAGTTACGACTGAGGAAGTCCATGAGGCCTGGGCGGATATCAAAGCACGCCGCAAGGAAGCTGAAAGGCGTCGCGAACGCGAAGAAGCTGAAAGGCAAGAACGCCGTGAGGAGGCCGAGAGACAGGTGCGCTTTGAGTTGAAACGAATAGCATTGGCAATCCTCCAGTGTACACAGGTGCCTAGCATAGCTTCTGCGACAGTCCAGGTCAGCTGTCAGAGAATTCGCGACCAACTGCCATCGTTCGTAACAGGCGAGGACATGGCGGAGTATCTCGTCAACCTTCAACACGTCTATGAGCTAAATTCTTTAGAGCGGTCTCTTTGGGCGCGAAACCTGTTAGCTCTTCTTCAGGTGGAGTGTCCGACGTGATAACGTGCTTGTCAATGAAAGCGTTTGAAAGCTATTACAAGGTTAAGGAAGTGCTCTTGAGACGTTATAAGTTGTCACCCGAAACTCTGGGGCAAAGGCTTCGGTACGCTAAAAAGGGGAATGAGTCACACGTTGATTTCGCGTTTCGTCTTAAAGCCAATTCTATTGAATAACTCAAGGGCGAAGATGTTTAAGACAATCACGATAAAGTGGTAGAATGCATTGCATTGGAGCAATTCTACAGCTGCATCGAGGAGCATGTCAAGCTTTGGCAACAGGACAAATTTGGTGAAGTACAGCTAAACAAGGCAGCAGAGTTAGGTGAGAAGTATTATGCTAGCCGTAACTTGGATAGCAGGGCAGTGCACATTTAAAAGGGTGAAAGAAAAGAGTGCTTTTCAAAGAAACCTGATGCACGGAAACCCGCTCCGCACCGTAATTTCAAGAAGTACCCGTCTCTTACGAAGGACACTGTCGGTGAAGGGCAAACGGGAGCATAGAAATCGAGTGAGGTTCCTAAACAACGCACTAATACCACACGGACGTTTGAATCAAGGAAGCTGCTAATCTGCTACAACTGCAAAAAGGAAGGGTACATCACGATAAACTCTAAGCAAAAGTTTGCCTTAACAACAATCCGAGAATCAGAAAAAAAACATGTGGTTGTTACAGCCGTGTCTCCAAGAAAAGTATTGTGAATGAGGCAAACTAGTCAGGCACTTCAAGACTCAGCGGCAGCCTTGAACGTTGTCCATCCTTCATTGGTGTCTCCGGAGGACTTTACAGGAAAATGAGCGTGGATTAGACAAGTCGCAGAGGTGCAGAGTGCTTGCTTACCAATCGCTACGGTTGTCATTGAAGGCCCTTTCGGTAAGCTTCGCACCGCAGCGGCTGTGTCGGCCGCGCTTCCCAATCAATTTTTTTACCTTTTCTCTAATAACTCAGAGCAACTTCTCAAAGAGCAGGGTAGATCGTTTTTCTCCAACTTAGCGTACATGGCCCTCACGGGATTGCAAGCGCGGAAGCTTTTGCAGGAACTTGATCTTGTTCAGTGTGCTCTAACACCATCTGCAAAGAGTGCGGATCTGCGTGAACTTGGCATCGAGTCGACGGAACCTCCGACAGAAAATTCTACGTGTGTGTCATTTGAGCAGTCACTCGAGCGGCCCGTCGCCGAAGCGACTGGCGTGGTCTCAGTCTGCGGAAGGGACGACAAGCTGCCATTGAGTCAGAGCCACAGGGGTGAAACGCTCTCGCCTGTAGCGGAAAGTTGGAGTAAGCTGTCGATGGTTGAGCAAAAGCCGCTCATTCGAGAGCAGCGTGGGGACCTCTCGATTAAAGCGCTAATGAAAAGCGTATACTTGGGAAAAAAGAAAAAGAATGTTTCCTTTTTTTATGAGAAAGCAGGGCTCCTGTATCGGAGCTACACAAATGCGCAAGGTCACTAGTATGAGCAGCTCTAGGTGCCACAAAAGTATCTTCGCCAACTATTAAAACTGGCGCATGAAGTCGCTGGGCAGGGCACCTCGGCATAAAAAAGACCAAGGCTAGAGTTTTTCTTGAATTTCATTGGCCGAAATTCTGGAAAGATATCAAAGACTTTGTTCGCTCAAGGAAAGGAGAAATCCACGGACAAGTGGAAGTCACCCCTGAAGCTTGTGCCGATTATCACAGAACCTTTTCAGTGCCTAGTAATTGATATCGTCGGGTCACTGCCAGAGTCAATGCAAGGTTGTCAGTACACTCTGACGGCCCTCTGTGTAGCACAAAATTTCCAGATACGATACTACTTAGACAGCTCAATTCCTCTCACATCGCGGATGCACTGCTATCTATATTTGCACGCGTTCGATTTCCTTCTGAAATCCAATGCAACAATCGTAGTGTCTTCACCAGCTGCCTTACCTCTACCTTCTTGGATAAATGCGGAATAAAAGTAGTGCACAGCTCGGGTTATCACCTGCAATCTAATCCGGAAGAGCGTATGCATTCCGTTCTGAAACGGATACTGAGAGCTCTTTGCTACGAGCACAAATGCGACTGGAAAGCGTGTATTCTTCCCGCTATGTTCGCCTTGAGATCAGCTCCTCATGAGAGAACTGGCTTTAGCCCGGCAGAGCTTGTGTATGGCAGGAGTTTGAGAACACCATTCCGAATGCTACGCGAGTCCTGGGAGGGATTTGATGAGAACCCTAATGTAGTTGCGTATGGTCAGAGGCTTCGAAAAACGAAAGATCTTGTGGAAATCTACATAAAGGCTGCACAAGTATTGTCGAAAGAATACTACGACAAATTGGCGAAGAAGCGCACTTCTGAAGTAGGTAGTCAGGTAATGCTGCTGCAGCCGTTCAAAAAAAACTAGCTTCAGGTTTATTGGAAAGGTCCCGCCAAGTAATATCAAGGCTTTCTGATACCAATTACAAAGTCAAATTAGGAAGACGGCCGAACAACATTTACCACAGTATCTTGATGAAACCATACGTTCAAGGACAGGTGGCCATAAATCTGCTTTTGAATGCTTCACAGGAAGAGAGAGCAGACGTTTCGAGTTTTAGTGATGTAATCGAAAGAGGATCGGAGGTAATCTTGGAGCAGTTGAACCTAGCGCTTAGGTTAAGTGAAGTCCAGAGGGAGGACCTGAGAAGGATTGTTTCCGAGTTTGAAGACGTGTTTTGGGACCGTCCCGGAAACACGACGGTGATTGAACACGATATCGAGCTAACTTGTGAGACGCCAATCCGTAGCAAGCCGTACCGTTTCCCTGTGCAAAAGCAGATCATGAAATAGGAGACTGCTAAAATGCTGGATTTGAGAGTCACAGCACCAAGCGAGAGTGACTATACATACCCTCTAGTCTAGGTTTAAGTGCCGGGAAAAGATCCGAGGCCACGCATTGTTAGACGGCGTCTTAACACCATTACTCAAGACCAAACTTACTCGATACCACACCTTGAAGAGAGGGTAGGGTCGCAGTCCAGCAATAATTCCACGTTAGACCTCGTGCGAGGGTATTGGCAAGTCCCCCTTACGGAGCGCGCTAGCCGCTATGCCACATTCGTTTTTCGATTCGGAACGTATCATCCACTTAAGCTGAGCTTTGGATGGAAAAATGCGCCATTCAGTTTTTCAGGCTTAATGGACCGCGTTCCTAAAGGCCTCTCTGAGTTTGCCCTGCCCTGTCTTGACGATGCCACCATCTTCTCAGACAACTGGGAAGAACATGTCGAGCATTTACGAGTCGTGCTGAACAGGTTGAAAGAAGCTGGTCTTACCGTGAAACTTACTAAATGTCACTTATCGAGCGGCGAGGTGTCTTATACGTTTTGGGGCGTTGCCGGCGTACACCTTCAGAAATTAAGGTAGCCCCCGTCGTGAACAATCTACGACCATTCACAAAATCTCAGATAAGGGCATTCTTGGGCCTAGCTGGATACTATCATCATTACGGGGAAAACTACTCTAGCATTTCCAGCCCTCTAACTGACGCACTTCGAAAGTCTGAGCCGGTTAAAGTAGTATGGGACTCAAAAAAGAGAATGCGTTTTACAAGCTCAAACAGGTCTTAAGCGAAAAGCCCGTTCTCATGGCACCCAATTCCTTTAAGGGATTTGCCATTCAATGTGAAGCGAGTGATCATGGCATTGGAGCTATATTGTGCCAAGAAGACAGTGCTGGTAACGAAAGGCTTGTTTTGTATTTTAGGTCGAAAACAGAGCTGCAGGGAAGAGGCATAGTACTTCTGAACAGGAATGTGCTCGCCTCGTGTGGACCGTTCAAAAGCTAGCCTGTTATGTCTCGGGTTCGAGGTTCGTGGTTGAAACGGAACACTGTCCTCTAACCTGGGTAAATAACATGTCACCTGAAAGTGGCCGGTTACTGAGGTGGAGCATGATACTCCAACAGCAAAACTTTTACGTTCGATACAAAAAAAAAGGAAACCTAAACGATAATGAAGACGCATTGAGACGTGCCTTTTAGTTCGTAACTTCATCTTTCGGTTTCTTGTTGGTGATTCGGGGCGAAATTTTGTCCTCATCACGGCCTTCGCTGAGCGCTCTTGTTCAGAGCGATCTCAAAAAGCCAACTTTAGGTTGTATTCTATTTCATTACGTTGTTGTACGTGTAAAAATTTGTGCTCTTATTTTCAGAGTCTTGTATCTCTCATGTGCTTCTTGATGTAGAGGGAACGAAATTCTGATAAACACGTAGCTAAGTAAATGTTGTACTATATTTTGTCTGGTGTACTTTCGGGTAAACGAGGGCACTTGCTTGCGTCGTATGTTGTCTGTTGTCGAACCGTTCTTGAAAAGTTGCAGAACCATCGACAAGTGCTGAGGCCAAATAATCGACAGGGAAGACGAGCGAAGCTGGTCGGCAAGTTGTGGAGACAAGCCAGTGGAACTGGGATCCGTCCTCAATAATTGGATGTGTTCACGGAACGGAGTCTGGAGCTACATTCTCCCCATGGCCCTGGATGCGAACCTGCAGGGACCTGGAAAACTAGCGTGCCCAGCATCCGAACCACGTGGAAGCAGCTCGTTCTTTGCGTGCATTGTGTGGCCGCCGCGGGGGTGCTGTTACACCTGCGAGTTCACATCGAACGTCAATGCCTCTGCAAAGGCAATCTTTGTCAAACCCAGTGGTCGAACTCGCCTGACGCGATCAACTCAACAACGTCATCAAGCGGCGGCGTCGGTCTGTCACGCGACGCGCAGTGAGCTCCCTCCGCCCACGAGCCTGTTGAAGCAATCGGCAACTTTTTGTCTGGCGAATCTTACGCAATGCGTGGCGGCGTCACTCGTCCTTGGCTGTAACCACGCGTAGCGGCTCCAGATTTGATGGGCATGACGCAGCCCAGCAGTGGGCGCAATTGGAGGATTCTGACATCAAGGCCAGTGGCCCTTCTGGTTGGACGTTGGCGACTCAAAGGATCCACCCAGCGCCTATATTAAAAGCCCCGCGGCGCGTCGCCAGCAGTAGACCTATGTGTCAGAGAAGCCTCTCGTTGCTTCGAGCCCCATTTGCAGCCGACACGCCCCGTGTCCTTGTAAGCGGCAAGTTTTGTGGCGCCCTTCGTAACCTCGTCAGCTGTGCACTTCGTAACAGGAGTTAACTGATGCGGCGGAGAGAAGCCGACAGATGGGTGCGAGAGAAGACATCTCGGCTCTTCGAGTCCCTAAGCTGTTGGTCCCAGTGCCGAATTTGTAACGCCTCTATTTCTATGCTGTACATATACCCTGCCTTAACTCACCGTCGTCTCGTCCGCTCGTCTATCAACTCTGCGCAGAAGCAGTCGCGAGCTGACTAACACACGCTACCAAACGGCTGGTGACCTTGTCGGCGGAGTTCGGAGCAGTGGCGCCTTTGGGACCGTGTTGGCGTCGCACCTTCGTAACAGCTGTTATTAGGTAGTGCTAATCATTCGCCGTATGCTGACGCATCTAAAAGTAATCAAGAGCAAGTGTATAACCGCGTTTCACTCTCTAATGCCTGAAGGGTATATGGGCACTCCACTCTCAGAAAGAGCAAGAGTAGAAAGTTGTTTCACTTTCTTGTTTCCTTGAGAGTGCAAATGAACTTTAGTCTATGTGATGCTTTGGGAGAGTAGAAGAACACTCTGAAAAGTGACATGGCCTTTTTATTCCTGCGATACCTTCCGCAGTTTTTAGAGTGTTTTACTTCCTCGACCAGTCTGCTCTGAAGTTATAGCGGTTAATAGGAGCACGAAGGGCACTGCACTCGCTGCTGCAACTGCCATTATAAAACAAGAACTGCTCAGATACGAAGAATTGCAACTGTTTGCGCTCATTTTTAGCACACTTTTGCTATAGTTTCACGTGTCTTTCTCTCTCTTTGAGCAGCACGCTTTAATTTTCCGACTGTCGCTGTTGTTAGTCTGCGCTCGTCTTCTGTATGCTGATTGCGGGTTGGTTTCTGCTTGAAGTGCGCATTGCCAACTTCAAGCTGCTTCCTGTTGTACATGTGACATTACAATTAGTTGAGGTAACATTTATTATTTAGTGCTTGAGGTCAAACAATGCCCTGTAAACACACAGCTGCCTTTGTGAACGCATTTCACTTTCCTGTCCCATCAATCTCTATAAAAAAGAATCAGCCACGTTCTACAGAGAAAAATTCTTATGAGATCACTTTACGGGTCACGCGCAGTTGCATGTTGTCCGCCACCGCCGCCGGTATCTGTGACCACATCACGCGAAATCAGGAAATGATAAACTCGCACTAATGACACAGTAAGGCTTAAACGCGGGTCCGCTGGGTGCCAGCCCAATATTCTGGTACGGAGTTATGCCGGTTCTTGTAACTTGTTGTCAAACTTGCTTTAGACAGGCATGACCTAGCACCTATGGCTCAGTGGGGCTCAAACCCGGGTTCGCTGGGTGCCAGCCTACTACACAACCACTGAGCTACTCCGGTGCTTGTGACTTGTTGCCAAACTTACCTTAGGCAGGCTTGATGTCGGGAAAGCAATTGCGTTAATACGACTTATAAAGCGTTTTACCACAGCGAAAGAACAACCAGTCGTCGCACAAAGTGATTAGCGTAACGAGTGGGCCGTCCAATGCTCCACACATTACGCAAGCTTGTACTTGTTTCCCTATTAACAGTGGTGCATACCCACTACAGCCATAATTCTCTATCGTTGTCAGCCGCTGCATGAACGGTTAGCACAAAATTCCTAGTAAGTGTTTAGCGGATGCCACGCTTCTCCGAAGAATGACGCCAAATGGCTTAGCGAATGCCAGCCTACTACTCAAAAGTTCATTATAACTTAGCCCTAGTGGGTACCAAGCAAGTATGCTTGCAGTAGTTACTGAATAAGTGTTTTGAAAAGGCCACTCTGCTAGCTTTCTCTGTGACTGTGTTGCGTCTACCACGCAGGCCTGGCGTTTTATTCTGTTTGGAAGAAATGTGGTGTTTATGGTGTTTGGAAGAAATATTGGAGTTTACTTCTCCTAAATATAAAATTCCAATAAAGTCGGTGTTTTCTTGCATTGTGCGTTTTTCTATTAGGTTTATAATAACTTTATCTACAATGATTATACTTTGCACTGTTGCTGGTAATTGTGCTTCTCTGTCCTTTCATTTCACTCACTTATTGCTTAAGTACCCCTTACTAAGGCTGTTGATTTGTACGGTAAACTCGCCAAAGTGCATTTTTCTGGCGGGCAGGGGAGGTGGTGAATGGAGGTAAACAAGCTCTTTGTGATATTTTTCACCTGGCTTCTTTTTTTTTCGTGAGGAAAAATGACGGGTTTACTATTATTCTCGATATTATGAAGGTTTACATATACCATGCGAACACAGGAATTTTATTTACCTCCAAGGTTGGAACGCAAGAGCCAATATACATACAAGCACAACCACTTCAGCTCCAAGCACCTACGTTTGTTCGTATTATAACCGTAATGACTGTTTCAATAGACGCAAGCGTGCATTACAAGGCTCCTGCCACTGATAGAGGTACGCTCCTCTCGAGTGATGATTCCTAGCTTTGAAGTAGCCAATCGAACGTTGAAAATGTCCTATAAAATCGAAGCATATCGAACAAATCTGATCGTTTACAGGTGAGTATTTGTCATTTATGTTCATATTACTAAAGAGACACGTAGCCACCAATAAAAGTACGAAATTATAAGAAATTTTCATGCACCAACGAAACTTTGCAAATAGATACCTATTCATAATAAATTAGCACCCAGGTGGCAGAAAGTTGATCGGACAATCAGATGAGGCTTTGGAAGTATGACATTAAATTTGTTGCAATGTTCCCGAATAAGTACCGTGCGAAACGACAATGCGTTAAAACATTTTAGGTTGCCAATTTTTGTCTGCTTGACGACGATGATGATGATGATGATGATTCAAATATCATTGTGGTCCAGAAAACACTAAAAACCGCAGAGGCTATCGCAAGAGCAAAAATGCCAAGTTACTCTTCCAAGTGTTCTTCTACTCTCGCAGAACATCAGTTAGAGTGAAATTCATTTTACTCTTTATGACTTTTACTTTTACAGCTTTCTACTCTTCCGCTCTTTGAGAGAGTGAAATGTCTATATACTCTTCAGGCATAAGAGGGTTAAACGTGATTATACTACTGCCCTTGATTACTTTTAGATGCGTCGGCACACCGCGAGTGATTAGTACTACCTAATAACCGCACAACGCCTCAACAAAGAATTGATGTACGTTTTATTGCATATGAGACGATTAACAAGAGAACAGCGTTTCCAGCGTTCGCCAGTGAATTTAAGTGCCCTGGAAGGCACTTGGAACTCCTGACATCCGCGTTTTTAGCTTTGTATCTGTCTAGTGAAATAAGCGAATACTATCTCAGTCTGTCCCAGTGTAAACTCAGCGCAAACGGCTATGATATTCTCTTTATAATATTATCCATGTTTTTCGCTACGACCGTAACACACGGGCGATGGTGCCGTAAGCCTAACGTACGGTATGGCTACAGTGAAGTATTATAGCTTTAGTCATATAAGGTGAACAAGAATGACCGAAAGTATGTCCTAGGTGATTAAAAAAACTGAATTGTTCAGTGTACACTGAAAAAGCGCGATGTCTCGTACGCAGAAATCTCTAACCGCTTAGCGAGTCAGTGCAAGTGAAGTTCATATAATCAGTTGCGAAACATTCTTTTCTACCGTAAAAAAAAACGTGCCGGATAGGCATTCTAATCTCACGAAGCACCTAACAAGCACTGTAAACACAATAACCACAGTCCATCTGGTTTTGAAAAGTGCCGAGACACTGAAATCTACAAGTCTAAACAAGAAAAGGCCGACATGTCACCAACATTACTTATAAGATGAAGAAATAAACCTCAGTAGACGACTGCCAGTGTGGTGTAGTGGTTAGTGTGAGCAGCTAGCCATTTTAAGTGCGTCTAGAAGTTAAAGGTTCGAGTGCCATTCAGTTATTTTTCAATTTATTTTTTCAGGTTGACTTTTTTTGGTCAGAGTGTTTGCATTTAGCTATCCTTACAATCTGCGTGCGCGGCGATCAGTTCAAAAAAATAAAAGCCCGTTTTCGGCTCAAGTTCTGCTATTTTTTTCGTAGGGCGTACTGTTATTCTATTTGGTGGCGTCATGCTCTTCTGCTTCGGGCAGCGTTATGTTACCTTATTGAGGGGGGGGGTGCTCGGACCGGTTCGGGGGACTCAATGTACTCTGCCTTAGCAAGAAGTGCTTTACTGTGTAAAAGAGAGTGAAATAGGGGAAAAGAAAGTACTCTCCGAAAAAAAGTGACGAGCACTCTCATATTTTTTAGAGTAAAGACGCAGAGGTGACCGTGCGTCACCCAGCTGATCCCACGTTGTATTTACTTGATATTTTGGCGTGAAGCGGTTGTTATATTCTATTACTTATTTTCGCAGTGTTCAGGACGCTTTGCGTTTTGGAACCATGGAGATGATATTTCCAATCAGTTGGACAAGCTGCTTTCGGTACATCGCATTCTGCATGAGCAACAGGATGAAGTTAAAAAAAAGTGCTGAAAAATTCTGTGCATCGAACGCTAAGCTTAATATGTTCATAGACGATACGATTATTGGGCATGACACGAACAAATGACTCATCAGTTGCACATAGTAACTCGAACACATATGAGCACCACTCAACAGCAGAATTACTTACGTCAAAATTGAGGTCACAGCAATTAATATAATCATAAAAGCAATGCAGTGAGGCATCCTAAAGTCGCACTTTATTCCCTACGCAGAAATGGGGGATGTTAAATTCGCATCTTTTATATAATAATGGTAACGTCTGCTTTTTAGAAGACGAAGTCATTGTATTCGGTGTTTGGAGCAACCACTCGATAGGTAATGGATCGTCTTGTTGAATGGAAAACGTGTCAGCCTAAAATTTTACCACGGCTAATTTTATTGAAGACAAACAAGTTTCCGATTATGTGAGAAAAATTTCTACCAAATAGTTTCGTCGCAAGAAAACTCATTGGTCCCATGTTCACTCTTTGAATGTGCAGGCGAAATAAAAATGCTGAACAGAAAAAAAATCAGGCTTATCGAGCCTGAAAACAAGGTACAATGACATATTGTGCTGAAAGCGGTGCATTGTGATTGTTCTTTCACGTGACGTTAGAGCTACACCCATATATTGAATTTTCACCACGTATAGACTTGGTAAAGTAGCAAGAAAGTATACATATTTGGGCAATTTCGTTTAAACAGATTCATTATTCAGCCTGCAAATTTTTTACACCTTTTACCAGTCAACATAGAATCTAGGAAGAAGTATCTATTATGATGCTAATATTCGCTTGAAACAAAGTTTGTGAAGTTGAAAAAACTAAATTTTCGCGTGATTGACTAGTCAATGAAACATAGAGCCCATGATAAAATAGATGAATTGCTTGATCACACCATCTCACATATATTGTTATGTGGACATCTTTAGTGTAAGTGTCATTTCATGCTAAACAATATTTTTGATAAGCGCTAAGCTGGTGCTTTTAGCACCGATGTCTACCTTCGTTGTAGAACGCGTGCTGGTTCTCGTCTATTAGAAGAGCTTGAACGGGAAGTCCTTCAATTGTTCAAACAAACGATAGCAGCATGACTACGCTTCTATAACAAGCTGACTCTTTGTAAACGTCACGATGTGGTGTCGATGGAGGCAACAGTCGGTTGTCAAAGAAACGTGGTTTTTTTTCGGCCAAACATGCGGCCAGGAAATCGAAAGTCATAACAAAGCAACACACGCTGGCACTGACAATAGCGAACCGAGTGTCGGGCGTCAATATCTGGCAAGTGGTGACACGTCGCGATTTACACATGTGTTATTGTTATGGTCCTGTAGAAACCAGGGCCCGAATTCACAAAGCTTTCTCTTTGGCTACGCAATTTCTTAGCCAAAAATTCTCTTATCTGGAGGGATTACTATAGCGCGGGTATGAATTTAACTTATTCGGCATTTAGGAGGGCAAGGAGGACACACGATAGCCGATGAAACGAGGAGGAAATAAAGTAGTGTGTGCCGATAATATCAAGGTAGCACGCAAAGCGTCTAGCATCGAGAGTATACGATGATAGCCAATGATTTGCTGCATCTATGTTTCAGTTCCGCGAGCGTCTGCTACAGCGCTTACGGGATGCCGCGTACGTTGTAATAGACGTTTTGGTGGGCTGTGCAAAGCTAAGCACTCGCCTTTAATCAACGACTGTAGCTAAAAAAATAATTGCTCGATGGCCTTAAGCCACCGAGCAATCCATGCACTATCTCGCCAAGTACAAGTACACAACACTCCAGGTGCACCACATAAATGAAACCACACATAAATCGATTCATGCAATGTTTGAAAACGTGCCTCCAATGTCTTCCCCTCTTTAACGCGACCAGTTACCTTACATTCCAATGAAGCTGCGCTGCTACTTAACTAATTCGGTGCAATCTAGCACGGTACAGTGGTGAACGTAAGGGTGTTTTGTACCTATCGTCAAAGGTAGCCTTTCTTACAATATTCTTATTACAAGACACATGAGCGACTTTGGTGCCTGCAGACGAATTGTGCGGAAATAGATAACAGCAGTAATCAAATGAAATTGTGAGTGCGATTTCGCTGATTCCATGCACCGCAGCATTCTTATAAAGCCGGAGTGCGAGAACGTGCATACGCTTACGCTTAGGTATATGTCTACGTAATATGAAGGAGACTCGTCGGGGGGTGTCTCAGTGCTAATGCTTTTCACAAAACACGGTGCAAATATTTCGTCCTGCGTTGTTTGAGTGCGCAAACAAAGCAAGGGACGTGTCTACGAGTCTTGAGGTCGAGAGACGTTATCACACGTGCAAAAAGGATGAAAAGACAGAGAGAGACTCTCGTTTCGGCTTCGCGAAAGCTTGAAATTGATAGATAATAAAGACAATTTTGTGGCCCAGCAGACGTGAGAGAAAGTCTCCGCAAAGCAGCGCCAGATGCTCGGAGAGCATAAAAGAGTAGAGTACGTGTTATATGGGAGTGACAGCCACTCAGAAAGTGAGATGATGTGTGACTGTCCTTAGATTTGAGAATCAATGCTAATTAGGAGAGTTGAGTTAATGAGCCAAAACTTCTCTAAATAACGCTAATGGAAGCAAACTGAGCATTCATCTAGTGAAAGTGACACTAGTGACAGTGAACTCATAATAGTTGATTAGGGTTGTCACAGGCCGATATATATTTTTATTTTCTTATTTATATTTGGCAAACTATGAGAAGGTAGCCTACGTTAGAGCCGGCTATCCCAACGTCATGACAGTAATGTACAAGAATAAATAGCGCACGGTTATACAGTCACACGTGCCGGTTTCTATCTTCTAGTAACCTTGGGCAAACGCATTCCAACAATTTTTTTCTATTTTTGACAAAGTTTCACCGGACGTTTTTGCATTTGGCTTCATTCGAAGGAATGACGATATATCAGCAATTGGGCGAATGCAAGCACTGCTGCAGTGGACGAGCGGTTACAGCGCTCAACTACAATCTAGGAGGTACCTAGTTCGATTCGCAGAATCACTGAGCACTTTTTTTTAAAAGAGGTTGCCCGGCCTGACATTATGCGTGGTGGCGGGTACTAATTTTTTGAGAAGTAGGCTTTCGCACTTGCTTCTTTCACTCCCCTTTTGACCCAAAAGCGCAGTACTGTGCTCCTTAAAAAATTAAACAATTCTGGGTTCATAATTTTTTTCTCCATCCTCTCTTATCGCAAACGTGTCCAGTGCTGAAATACCAATATCATACCTGGTATATTACTTTTCACGTGTTTGGATATTCGACCAGCAATCAGTCTTCACGGTGTTTTGAAGAAAATCTACACATGCAGTGAGCTAACTGCTTGCAGCCAAGTTGGCTGCCTTTGTAGGGACATGCTTTCGTGCTAATTTGGTGGGCATCATCACATGCAGCAAGACCAAAGAGCACGCTGACGCAAACAGAGTGATTAGTTTGTGTCTTCTCTCGCGCTATTTGTCATGCTGCACGCTTCAGTGTAATGTCGCTGTCAATGGTTAAAATGAACTATAGCAGTTAATCGGGTTCTGCTGAGAGGGTCCCCTATTGTCCAGAATGGAACATAACAATGGCAATTTGATTTGTGTGATAAAGAGATACCCTGCTTTTGGTTACTAGAAAAAATTTCTAAACTGAAGTTTATTTTTTATTAACAACAGTTCTAGTGCGGATGAAAGGTGCATGGGCGAAATTCGTGTATTCAGCTTGACTAGGTTTGTGACCTTAATTGTAATTGCGAACCGGTATCACAGTATGCATAAATATCACACACATATACAACCATGGGTGATAGCTTGC
Organism: Rhipicephalus microplus; assembly: GCF_043290135.1. Classification (NCBI taxonomy): domain Eukaryota; kingdom Metazoa; phylum Arthropoda; class Arachnida; order Ixodida; family Ixodidae; genus Rhipicephalus; species Rhipicephalus microplus. The sequence goes on from NC_134700.1 coordinate 92,577,843, forward strand.
TTATTCTGAATAAAATTGAAAGGTTGAAATCGACATATTCAACCAACGCAATGTGTATGAGAGATGCCATGTAGAGTAGCTATGCTCTAAACTAATCTTCGCAGGCTCGTTCCATTTTACCCAATTTCTTGCCCATGACTGTAGGTTGGTGAATGAAACAACTTCTTCGAACGCACATATTTCGTGTAAAGTTACATTTATTTTTATGCAGTACAAAACAAATTGAAATGTATAATGGCTCAAAAGAGAAATAACTTAAAACAAATTCAGCCAAATCATTACCAAACTTACTCACCAATGATAAACGGATTCTCAATTAAAAGATACATACATACATACATACATACATACATATACGCACACACACATATACATATGTACACCCATACATACATACATACACTCAGGTGTAAATATTAAAATGAGTGACTATAAAACAACAATTCAACACTCATTTTGAATATACTACAAAAAGTAACTTACGAGAGAAATCCACCGGCACTGTTATGTCTGAACACGGTGTTTCTCGAACCATCTCGCAAAAGCTTGGTGCATAGTTTTCCGCTGCTGCCCAGTGACGAGCAGTTTTTATAAAAAAACACAAAAATAAAGCCCTTGACAATCTCATGCTAAAGAAAAGGGCTGTGCATCAATATTTTGTACATGTCTGCGATATCACTCTGTTTATTTACATAGCTTGGCTCATTCACAACCCACTAACAAAGCATGTTAGGACACTTGGGCTGAAAGTTGGCACAGCACGAGTAAATTCTAGGCAATACATGAATAATACAATTACATATAAGCTACTAAGCTCCTTGGTGCAAACAGTGTTTATATTGACAGCTATAGGCGCCATTTCGTTTCCCCAAAACACTTCTCAAAAGTAGAATCAACCTTATTTAGCTAAAAGTTTCTCATTCTGGCGCGTCGTGGTGGCTCAACGGTGGAAGTGACTCTTTCGGCCAAGAAAACAAAGACCAATTATTTTTCCAGTTCGTAAATTCACCCCATGCTAACATTGAGGCAGCTGGTAGGAGTGCTTTTGGAGAGAGGAAACCACCACATTCCCACCAGTTGTGGCCTTGGGTAGCTACTTCACTTGGACAAAATTGATAAAAAACACTCCTCAAGAAGACTTCAAAGTTTGCACATCAACACAGTTCCCATACAGCTGTCTATTAGTCTGCTTGAAAAATATTGCGTTTACTGTTGGGCAAAGACTATGTGAGGTGATGCTCTAGTGCACTGCATGTATGTCTTGCTGCTGGCCTCAACTGCGATGTTGCTATGCACATATGTGTAAAAGAACTACTAATACTGTGCCACTGCAAAGTAATTAAGTGTCATTTGCATAAAACAGGGACCACAATAAAAGAATATAACAACATTTGCCTTCACAAAGTTCAAAAAATGTAAATAAATTTCCACAGAGTTTTCACAGTTCATCTGAGGATAGTAATATTGGTTGTAAACACATTCTTACTTCCACTAACAAACAACTTAAAGATGCCAGATTCAATATTAGAGTATACAAGCACTTTTGTAGGGCTAAACAATTGTACAGGCACCTAGAAAAACACAAGTGAATCCATACTATAGCTACGTATAAAAATAAATACTTTTATTTCTATTTAAGTAGGGCTGCATAGATGATAAGTCACTTGCATTACATTATGAACAAACCTATCCGAGCAAAGTATACATTTAAAAAGTTACACTTACACAGTAGATAAGTAGACTGTTGAAGGACGGACAGGCAGTGGGATAATACCCAAGCACTAAAAACTACTGTTAAGATATACTAGGAGTAGTGATGATCCTTTTCCTTCCAAATAAAATAATCCACATAGATTGACTTCTCAGAGCTTATACACTCATGGCATTATTGGTTCTACACAAATGAGTGAACACTGAAGGATTACATCAACTAAGTGCATGATTACTGCATCCATAGCTTTACTTCTTGTACTACAAAGAATGCAAACACAGTTACCATTGGCGACCATGGATTCTGTGATTTCTGGCATGTAAATTTAGAGGCACGCAGGCACTTAACACACATGTTAAAAACTTCAGCTCAAAAATATTTGCCCACTAACACTACAGCAGCCTTTAAATTAGTGTCATAGTTTGGTATCTTCCATGCAAAATTTAAATAATTTCGAATACGAGCAAATGAACTGCCGAATAATGCACTGCTAAGAAGTTAAGCAGCAGCTGCTCCTGACATCACAATGTGCTCTTTTTGCTGTTGTAAACTTTTAGCAGGAGAACAGTCACTGGCAGTCCATTTATACTTGTTGGTCTTCTGTGCTCTGTTCTTGATACACTGTACATAACCGTGGAGCACCGAACTCCTTGCTACTGCTGGAACTTAGAAAAATACAGATCATTGTTACAACCATGCTACATGCAAGAGTGTATAGTTGTCAATTATGTGCTCATATTTACAGATATTGTATTTTCAGAAGCCAATGACAAGCCTCAGCACACACACACACAATCAGTGAAGACTGAAAATATATTTAATATGATGTAAGCGCAAAACTACAATGTTATAGATGAAGGCATGAAACTTCTGACAGGCATAAAAAGCCAATAGAGTTCCTTCCATTTTGACTTTACACTAGGTGGGAGAAGTAGACCACAAATAAGTTCACTAAGAAACACAAGTTAGACTGCATTACAACACAACAGCCAATGTTCATGACTTTAAGGCTGTCTAACATAACCCGCTCACCATACCGCATATAGGAGCAAATGGGCAGTCTAAAAGACACAAAGAACTTGTAGAGTATGAGTGTGCTTGTTGCTAACATCTATTATTCTAAATGAAGGAAACCTTTCAAAAATGCACTTCATCAGGGGAAATAATCATATGCAACAAACACAACGAGCTCCTACAGGTGCCACTAACACTCACCATTAACCATTATTGTCGATACCAGTGTCTTGCCGAATAGATATGCTGCGTCCTGCACAGAACACCAAAAGAGCGCTCCATGACTTGGTTTGCATGTGTGCTAGCTGCATCGCTCTGCTGCTGGAATAGGCTAGCCACAGACAGAGAAATGAGAAGCCATGTTTTTGAAACACACTGAACGTCAGCTTTAGAGATCAACAATGCATACTTAGGTCAGGTACACTTTGTAGAAAAATATATATCACTATGCATTCGTGGTGAACATGTTCGGCTGAAACACAAGCAACAGCGCTGAGAGAGAAAAAGCTACATTAGGTAAAAGATGCAGTTACTGGCCCTATGTCATCTGAGGCTTCTTCAATAGGTCTTTCTCCTTGCAAGTTGTGAACAGGCAGGCAATTTTCACCCACTTGCTATTTTCTTCCAGAGCACTTGATCCGCAGAGGGAGTCACAAGCTCGAGAGCTCAATAAGGAATCAATGTATTTGTGCTCGTTCAAAAGCAGGAGCTTTTGAGCCGCAGATGATTGGAGCTTCATTTATATGTTGCAGGCTTTCAACTTTCAACATTCTCACTTATCTCGCATTTTAGTTCTATCAATGTTGCATAAGAATTATGTGTGGGAATAATACAGGTATCCACTGCAAGCAACCATGCTTGGGTTTTCAATTTGTACAGAGTAATTGGTGTTCACTTAGTCGTATGTATTAATGAAAAACGTACCTTGGAGCCAGCCGTTAGGCAGTTTTGTGCCCTCGAAGCTCCCAAGCAGATCGCAGTCCTTCCAGATGAGGCTGCCATGCATGCTTCCACGCCACATCCGCTGAATGATAACAGTCCCAGCAGTGACAGGCTTGCACAGTTAGGGAGAACGTGTCCTTCCTGTTTTTGTACAGGTGCTCCAAGTTATGATGAGGATTGATGTGCCAGAATGTGCAACCGATGCATCACAGGACCTTAACAAACCAATCTCTGCGATCTGTGAAGAGCCAAAAACGAGATATTTAAAAACAATCATTAAAAGCCCTCACTTCTAATACTTATTTTAGGAAGCTATCACTTCGTTAAAGTGACCAAAATCTGCTATAATCACTTTGAAATAAACTGAAGCCTCATGTAAAATTTACGTACCGCAATATATATGTCCTACTGAAGTATAGTACTACCACAGTGGTAATCGTCTATAGAACTAATTTTCCAAAATAACATAAATTTTTTAAGTGCAACCTGGCTCCTGAAAAATAAATTCACATTAACTTTCCAACTATCAAACGTGGTCAATCGACAGGCCCAACCTCATAATCAAACAAAAGCTCACTTGTATCAAATCACAAAAAACTCTTTATGTATTTGCTCCGTAATATATGTATGTATATAACAGTAATAGTAAATTTTTCATGCTTCAACTTACCATAGAGAAACATTACATCTGAGGGGCTTAAAAACTTGCACACGTTATAGAACTGCGTGAATTATAGTACCAGTGAAATTTAGTTCTGCAAGGTGAACTCACCGATGGCAGCATTTAGTAGCCGTCGGTGTCATGAGGAACCAAGTACGGCCAACAGGCAAAGAGCATCTGCAGACTGGAAGCTGCCAATGACTGCAATGAAGGGCTGGCCAGGCGTGCACGTCCATTGATAAAGTGTAAAAACTGGCCATGACCGGCTGTTGTCAAAGCTCTAGTGCCGTGCAAAACGATGGACAGACGAACTCGGAAACCTGTAGTTAGGCAATATTGGCCTACAACTACGTCCAAAGCAAGGCACCGGTGAAATGGGGAAATTTTTGCTTTTTCTGGGGGCCGGAGGTAAGCTTGACGTTCACGGGCTCTCGCTGCCACATGGAACTCTCAAGTTGTTACTGAAGAACAGTCTAGGCGCGCTTCCAAAGTAACACGATCCACAACAGAATGTAGCATCTCGCAGCTTTGGTTGATCACATCATAGCGCTAGGACTATGGTTATCACAAAAAGGAGAAGTGACGACTTAACAAACAAAAGCGCCAAGCTGCCCCACCACGACTTCGCAGGGCAAAACAGTTATCAACGCTGTCTTTCAATTTTCGGTCACACGCGCACAGCTTGTTCACAAGTCTTGGAACGTCAACACAGCACCACTGTTCACAACAAACATCGTTTCACTCCCGAACAGTACATTGCTCTCAAGTAAATAGAAGCGTACGGGATAACTAGTGGCGAAGCAAGAACCGAGCGCGTAGTTCATACGTTTCCGTACGTACTTGGGGTCCCTCGAGTAACGTGTCAAAACGCTGTCAATCCGAAATGTCGCACAGCACCCAACTGAGAGACTGGAAAGTCAAGCGAACGAACTGTTACTGGCACACAAACACACACTGCAGGCTTGTCGAGTGCTATTTGCCGTCGATACATCGACGCCGATCCCCGCTTGATAACCACACCGACGCACAGGCTTTGCTGCGCTTCACCGTACACTATTGCACTGCCGCAGCTTTCCGCACTGCTTACACACACCGAAAGAGCTGCTGTAATCACAACACATCCGGTCAAACGCTGAAGTAACTCGTGCGAGAAGCGTTTGCTGAAAGTCTCACCGACCGATATGCTGTTTACGACGCCATGTTGTTTTCGACAACTACGCAGCACATAAGAGAGCTCTTAGAAAGTACTTGCACTATTTTCACGGCGTGAAAAAACTTTCTCTTATGTGCGAGGGGGGTGATATGACGAACAGGACCAGCGTGCCAGATGAAAAAAATGTTTTCGCAACGTCACGGAGTGAGCTCAAGTAGAAGGTATTGCTTCACAACCTATCACAAGCTGTGCCTGTCGGCCAAGTCGTCGTCTGCTCGCGTTTGTCGTCTGCTTCGATCAGAGCATGCGACAGGGGATTCGCCTTCGCAACGCTATTATTCTCATATCAAGTGGTCGCTGCGTCGTACAAAATACATGTCAGTGGCTCGCTCTACTTTTGAATGATGTTCGTGCGCCAAGTTAAATGGCTGGTAATTGACGCAGGGATGAAATCAGCCAAGATTTTCTCCAAAATCGTGAGGGTTTGCATATTTTTGGTGTCATACAAAGTTACTAGGGTCATTTCATTCCGATTGCTTGCCATATTATCACGGTCCATATTGGTGTCTGAACAGTGAAGGTGAAGATGCATGATTTGTTTGTAGTTCCATGCGTAATCACGCGCACCCCTGATACGCTTTGGTTTACAAAGTACGCTTTGTTCCAGATCGTCCCAAAGTGTATCGACAGCTGTATTTCAGAGATCGCAACCACTGGACACTTAGAGCCAATGAAAGTACACTACAGCACAAACTTTATGAACCACTCACTGAATACTTCCTCTCATTTTTATTTCCAATAGCCTGCAAAGAATGTGCTCCCATTAACCTCTTTGGTGGTAATTTCCACCAATGAGGCAAGGATCTCGAGTCGCACTTTTAATTGGATGAGATGGGGCGCAACACAACAACATAACAAATAAGGTTGATCCTATGCCATGCCGCGTTCGATTGCACCGACCATTCACGTATCACATTGGTTTTCATCCAATCCCAAATCTTTACATGCGTAGTTTTATGCCATGGACGCCCAATAGAATTCTTCAATTACTGCGACTTCGAACTTACTGGACGATGGTGGTTGTCAACACCATCCACTGCGTACAAGGGAAACAACACGCGAAGCTCAAAGCGCCGAAAGAAATAAAAACGCACCAGCAGTCATCAGGCAGCCCTTAATGGGCGTGAATTAACTCAAAACCAGCCAGGGCACCAAAGTATACCGCCGCGGCAGCAGGTTCTAAGTAGCCACATTGTTCCTAAGAGTGGTCCGGACCACTCTTAGGATTTTCTCTCAGCCATGCTGTTTTTACGCACAATTTCGCTTCGTGAATCCACTTACGAGCACTTTTCGGTGACGTAAGCAAATATAGCAACTGCATCACCATCGCTGACATGTTCCCGGGCAGTCACAGCGCGCTTTATTTGCAGCGGCCGATGTCACAACGATGACCTCTTACGACGTTTTTTTCGTTTCGTGAATCGACTTACGCAACAAAATTTCTCTTGCGCAAAAATGTCTTCGTGAGTGAGTTTTGTGAATCCGGGCCCAGAAGAATATGTTACGTGCGCTTCAAGCGTGTAATGGCGTCGAAATCTTCAAGGTTAATATTTCTATGTTACCAGTCTACCCAAGGTTGCAGCACTTACCCGTGTAATGGGGTTTTAACAATACTTGTGGAAAGTGTGGGAATATATATATATATATATATATATATATATATATATATATATATATATATATATATATATATATATATATATATATATATATATATATTGATAGTACACCTTTAGTGGTGAGCAGAAGAGACGTTTACTTTGTGGAAAACGTAGCGGTAGAACCGACCAGCTGTCAAGCGGAGCGAGCGCGAGCAGCAACAACACTCTTCCTTCTCTTCTTCAGCTGGCGTTCCGGCCTGTGCCAAATATCAATGCTACAAATCACTCCCCCCTCAGAAAAGGAGCCATCCTGGCGACCTATGGAACGGGTACGACGGGTGGGTCGTAGTGCGGCTTCAATCGATCTACGTGAACAGTCTCGCGGCCTCGATGCCGTCGGTCTGTTGATGGTTGAACCGGCTCAACAATATAGTTAACCGGTGAGGCCTGACGTAGGACTCGGTAGGGGCCTTCGTACTTCGGCAGTAGCTTGGTGGAAAGACCAGGAACAGATGAGGGAACCCGAAGCCATACCAAGGCGCCAGGCGAGTATGACTGCGAAGACAGGTTTTCGTCGTGACGGTTCTTCTGGTACGCTTGATCTTGGGCGGTTAAGGAACGCGCGAGTTGCCTGCATTCTTCTGCATAGGTGGCGACTTCAGATAGAGTTGTGGATTCCGAAGCGTCTGGATGATACAAGAGAATGGTGTCCATGAATGAGGAAGGTTCGCGCCCGTAAAGGAGGAAGAACGGAGAGAATCCTGTCGTAGACTGAGTGGCGCTGTTGTAAGCGTAAGTTACAAAGGGCAGTATGCGGTCCCAGTTGGTGTGATCAGCGGACACGTACATGGATAGCATGTCGCCCAGTGAGCGGTTAAACCGTTCGGTCATTCCATTCGTTTGCGGATGGTATGCGCTGGTTGTCCGATGCACAACGTTGCATTCGCGAAGAAGGGCTTGTACCGCTTCGGAGAGGAACGTACGGCCGCGGTCACTGAGTAGCTCACGAGGCGCGCCATGGCGTAGAATGAGATTGTGAAGGATAAATAAGCCAACTTCACGTGATGTGGCCTCTGGCAGCGCAGCAGTTTCAGCATAGCGTGTCAAGTGATCAATGGCGACAATCACCCAGCGGTTCCCGTTAGGCGTATAGGGAAGGGGACCGTACAAGTCAATTCCGATGCGGTCGAAAGGGCGGGAGGGGCAAGGCAACGGCTGCAGTTGTCCATTGGCTATGTGTGGTGGGCTTTTTCGGCGTTGACATTTGGAGCACGAACGCACGTACTGTCGGACAAAGCGGTACATTCCGCGCCAATAGTACCGCAGCCGGAGACGTGCATACGTTTTTATCAATATATATATATATATATATATATATATATATATATATATATATATAAATATATATATATATATATATATATATATATATATACATATATATATATATATATATATATATATATATATATATATATATATATATATATATATATATATATATATATATATATATATATATATATATATATATATATATATATATATATGTAACAGTCGCTATTACTGATCCCACTCCTGAATGCGCGCACTGCCATCGCACGGCTTCACAGCCTTTTGCTCTCGAGTAAAGGCACTTGGCGCTGGACTTCCTTTCACAAACGCAAAATCTTTCATGGTACTCGGTAGCTTTGAGTTTGGAGGGTCGCATCATAACAAGTCATCGAACGTTGCGGGCCTAAACGTTTTGCACAACGTGATGACATTCACTGGCAGCGTTGCCACTGGGCTACTGGGTGCGGCTGAGTGGTGCACAACTGCATTAAAACACTGAGGCCAGGATCTATCACTCTTCTCTTTTTCACACTGCGGCTGTATATTTTGAAGGCTCAGGTTATCTTTATTCAGGCAAATTGGAAATGCGGAACACTGTGCATCAAAAACTAGCCACAGAAAGATGTCATACCCAGGAATGCCAAAACGAAAAGTTGTGCAAATCATCCTTTCAGTCAGGCGCACATTAAATGCTTTTATGTAGGTCTGAAATTATTGCAGCTTGAATAGTCGCAGTTCGACATATATTATTAAGATGTCCAGTATAAGTGTGCGCGTCTTATCATAGGCACGCCATGCATCTAGCGAAGCGAACAATTTAGCAAATTGTGAAACTGCAAAGGCAGCGCTCACAGGTTCTAAGGTTAAATTAGATATAAGTGAAAATAAATGTAATACATCAGAGCGCGACATTTCTGTTCCATTCCTAAATGGGGGCTCGCTTAGGCAAATTACGGTTTCATACCTGCTATTTGCAATATTAGCTAACAGGTGCACATGCACTAATGTCATTCAGAAAAGTGTTCTGTCAGCTTACATATAGCTATGCATACTCAAATTACGTGTTATACATTTGTAGGCGCGTGATCGTGTGGTCTTATTGCTGCAATAGTCTGTTTTCAAGGAATTCTAGAAACCCCGCGGGCGTGCGCATCACTTTGAAGAAAGTTTGTACGTTGAGAGCGCCAGCTCTTCCATCGCCTGCTCCTCGTTGGTGCCATGGGTCCAACGAAAATAAAAAAAAAGCCACGAAGCCACTTTTGACAGAAAATAAATCGTGCATACTACACATTACTGAAGGCACTAGCATCATGTATCTCTATGCATGAAATGCGAAACAATTTGGTGTGTAAAAGTGTGTGATATTGAGTCAGTTATTATATATTACTTAGTGGTTGTACACAGCAAATGGCATTCAAGTGACATGCTAGTTAGCACTTATCGATACATGCAGTCAAAACGTATTATCGTGATCACCGTGAGCTGGAACACCGAATTGAAAGTTTTGTAGCTCATGACACGCAAGAAAACCCAACTTGGAGGGAAATGTTGTAGTCCAATACAGACGCGACAGTTTCGTGTTCACACCTTCATTCATAAGACGCGCAGTGACACCTGACAAGAAGAGTACTAGAGTCTTGGAAGAACGCCAACATTATCTTAATACATAAGAAAGGAGATGACAACGACTTGAAAAGTTACTGGCCGATCAGTTTGCTCTCTGTAGTACAAAGCTATTTACAAAGGTAATTGCTAACAGAGTAAAGAAAACATTAAAATTCTATCAACCAAAGGAACAAGCAGGATTTCGAACAGGCTACGCAACAATCGACCACATTAATACGGTCCATCAGGTAATAGATAAATGCTCAAAATATAGCAAACCACTATACATAGCCTTCACAGATTACGAGAAGGCGTTTGATTTAGAAGAAATATCAGCAGTCATTCAGACACTGCGTAATCAGGGCGTAGATGAAGTATATATAAACATCCTGGAAGAAATTTATAGGAGATAAACTTCTACCATATTGCTTCATCTAGAAAGCAGCAGAATAGCAATCACGAAGGCTGTAAGGCAGGAGGATACAATCTCCTCAATGCTATTTACCTCGTGCTTACAGGAGGTTTTCAGAGGCTTTGAATGGGAACAGTGGCATAAGAGTTAATGGAGAGTACCTTAGTAACCTGCGCTTCGCCGATGACATTGCATTGCTGAGTAACTCAGGGGACGAATTGCAACTCATGATTACGAAACTAGACAAGGAGAGCAGAAAGATGGGCCTTAAAATGAATCTGCAGAAAACAAAAGTAATGTACAAAAACCTAGGAAGAAAGCAGCGCTTTGAGATAGGTAGTAGTGCACTTCAAGCTGTAAAAGACTACGTCTACTTAAAGCAGATAATAATCGCGGAGCCAAACCACAAGATTGAAGTAACTAACAGAATATAAAAATGGGGTGGAGCCCATTTGGCAGGCACTCTAAAACTATGACAGGTCGATTGCCACTATTCCTCAAGAGGAAGGTATATAACAGCTTCATGTTGCCGGTACTTAGCTACGGAACAGAAACCTGGAGGCTTGCAAAGAGGATTCAGCTTAAATTAAGACGAGGTAGCGAGCAATGGAAAGCAAATTTATAGGTGTAACCTTAAGAGACAAGAAGACAGCAGATTGGAGTAGTTAAAGAACTGGCGCTAAGGATATCATAGTTGAAATCAAGAAAAGGAAATGTACATGGGCCGGGCATGGTCAGTAAAGGTAACTAACTGGGCTTCTAGAGAAGGCGAGCGGGTTAGGGGAAGACAGAAGGTTAGGTGGGCAGAGGAGAATAAGAGGTTTGCGGGTATAATTCGGCAACAGAAAGGACAGGACCGAATTGACTGGCGAAATATCGGAGAAGTCTTTGTCGTACAGTAGACGTAGTCAGGCTGAGGATGATAATGATGAAGATAGGAGGACACGTGAAGCTTATACAGTGCTGAAGAATGGACACTTTCTATGCTACGATAAATTAGGTGACAAAAAAAAGTAGGGGTTGGTTTCTCATACGCAAGAACAACGCTCGAAACATAGAGGAATACAATCGCATCAGTGAGAGGCTGGCAAGTATCATAAGTAAGTATAACAAAGGGTACAAGATGAAGGTGCTATAGGCCTACTCATCTACATCGAGCCATGATGATCATTTGGTGGAATAGTTTATCAAGACATAGAGTCAGCTATAATTAAAGTGAAGACATAATATACTACTTTTAAGGGCAACTTTAATGCCAAAGCAGACAAGAAGCAGGCTGGAGACCATGCAGAGGGCGAATATGGCATCGGCTCTAGATATGTCAGAGAGAAGGTTTAGTAGAGTTTGCAGAACGCAACAGTTTATGGATTATGAATACCTTCTTCAGAAAATGGGCTAACCGTAAGTTGACGGGGCGAAGTACTAATAGCAAAACTGAAAAATGAAATTTACTTTATTCTGTTTACACTCCCAGACATTGTACGGCATGTAGAAGCAGTTGGTAAGACTAGATGCAGTGACCCTAGAATGACAGGAGGTCGTATTCACCTAGATTTAAACAAAAATCAAAGACAAAAACTGATACGCAAGGAGCCGCTATTGGTGAGAACTAGCGGTGAGATGAAAAATACAGAAATTCTGAAATTTGCTTCATAATCAATTTGAGGCACTAAATTAGATAACGGACGTTAGCGTTGACAATGAACGATAATCCTACTAGTATCATCAAAGAATGTAGAATTGAAGTTGGAGGTTAGGTCACTAGACGGGAAACTCGCAAACTATCTCAGGAGATGAAAAACTTATCAAAAGAAGACAAACAATGAAAGTCTCAAATGCAACCAACAAAATAGAGCTAGTGGAGCTTTGGAAGTTCAGCAATGGGCGTGAAGTAGCCTGAATCTGGAGGTATAACATGTGGGAAGAGGTTTATTAGTAGTTAACGACAACGGCAAGACAGCGTGATGAACCGTCCAGCAGAGACTGGCACAGCAGCGAGCCGAAGCACGAGACGAGAGAGCCGGGCGTTGGCGATGCTGCTCGCTGCAGGCACATCTACTTCACAATCGCCCTCGCTGAAAAAGGAGCCATCCTGGCGACTTAACAAGTTTCAGGCAGAGGCTCATGGTACGGTTTCAGTCGGGAAACATGAACGATGTCACGTGCACGCCGGTGAATGTGACATCGTTCCAATCGGACGGATTGGAAAACTGGTTAAATTAGGAAATTAACCGGAGAGGTTTTCTCCAAAACGGTGTAAGGCCCCTCGTACCGGAGGACAAGTTTGGGGGAGAGTCCCGGAGTTTGGTAGGGGATGGCAAGCCACACAAGAGACCCTGGGGCATAGCTGGGATCCGGAAGAGAGGTGCTACGGTTTTCTTTTTGGCGTTGTTGCTCTTCCGAAGTGAACGCACGGGCGAGCTGGCGGCACTCTTCGGCTTGTCGAGCAGCATCGGAGATAGGTGGACTCTCGGAAGCATCAGGGCGGTAGGGAAGTAGGGTATCAATTGCATGGGAATGCTCACGTCCGTAAAGAAAAAAGAAAGGTGAGAATCCCGTGGTGGTTTGTATGGCGGTGTTATATGCGAACGTGACGTATGGGAAAACAAGGTCCCAGTTGCTATGATCAGATGCCACGTACATTGAGAGCATATCACCTAGCGTGCGGTTGAACCGTTCCGTTAGCGCGTTAGTGTGCGGGTGGTATGCTGTCGTTTTCCGATGAATGACGTGGCAATCCGAAAGCAGAGTTTCGACGACCTCGGAGAGGAAAGCGCGGCCTTTGTCACTAAGGAGCTCTCGAGGTGCACCATGTCGAAGGATAAAGCGTTCTAAAATGAAAGAGGCGACATCCTGAGCTCTAGAGCTCAGCAAAGCGGCTGTTTCGGCGTAGCCTGTCAGGTGGTCAGCCGCCACTATAATCCACTGATTACCATCTGGTGCCCATGGAAGGGGACCGTAGAGGTCAACACCGACGCGATCAAATGGCTTGGCAGGGCATGGAAGTGGCTGCATTGCGCCAGTCGCACGTGGCAGTGTTTATTTGCGTCGCTGGCAGTCAGGATAGCACTGCACAAATTTGCGTACAAAATTGTACATGCCGCGCCAGTAATAGCCATGGCGAAGGCGTTCATATGTTTTGAACACTCCGGCGTGGCCGCATTGCGGATCGTCGTGAAGAGAGGCACATGCTTGCGATCGTAAAGTGCGTGGAATGACTAGCAGCCACCGGCGGCTATCAAGAGCGTAGTTGCGTCGATGAAGAAGTTGATCGCGGATGGCGAAATGGAAATCTTGACGTCGGAGGGATCGAGATACTGGAAGGTTGGGCGTTCCAGGTAAATATTCGATAAGGGAGGCGATCCACGGGTCACGACGTTGTTCGGTGGCAATCGAGTCGAGATTTAGCGATGACAAGGTCTGGAGGCAAGTGTTTCCGCACGTCTGATCTGGTGGTAAAGGTGAGCGGGACAGGGCATCAGCGTCAGAGCGTTCGCGTCCGCAACGGTATACGACGCGAATGTCGTACTCCTGGATGTGAAGTGCCCATCGCGCAAGGCGGCCAGAAGGGTCTTTTAACGTGGAGAGCCAGCAAAGCGCGTGGTGATCAGTTACTAGATCAAACAGGCAGCCGTATAAGTACGGCCGGAACTTTCCAAGCACCCACACCCGAGCCACTCTTTTTCTGTCACGCTGTAATTAGTTTCGGCTTTCGTCAGAGTGCGGCTAGCGTAGGCTACAACGTATTCTGAATAGCCGGCCTTTCGTTGAGCGAGGACCGCGCCTAGCCCGACTCCGCTGGCGTCAGTGTGCACTTCGGTAGGAGCCGTCGGGTCGAAGTGGCGAAGAATAGGGGGGGAAGTGAGCAGACGGCGCAGAGTAGTGAAGGCAACGTCACATGTAGGGGACCAGGAGGAGAGGTTCACATCACGGCGAAGAAGCCGGGTTAACGGTGACATGATAGATGTTAAATTGCGAACAAAGCGCCGGAAATAGAAGCATAGGCCTAGAAGCATAGGCATAGGCCTGAGTTCTTTTATGGTCGTCGGCTTTGGAAATTCTGCGACTGCTCGAAGTTTTGCTGGGTCAGGTATTACGCCGTGCTTGGACACGAAGTGGCCTAGAATGACGCGCTCGCGGGCAGCAAAGCGGCATTTTTTCAGGTTAGGCTGCAGACCACCGTTGGTCAGACAAGTCAAAACGTGCCTGAGGCGAAGGAGGTGCGTAGAAAAGTCATGGGAGAAAACCTTGACATCGTCGAAGTAACAGAGGCACATATTCTATTTGAGGCCACGTAGCGTATAATCCATAAGACGTTCAAATGTGGCAGGCGAGTTACAAAGCCCAAAAGGCATGACAATAAATTCATATAGTCCGTCTGGTGTAATAAAGGCCGTTTTTTGGCGATCGGCTTCAGCCATTGGGACCTGCCAGTAGCCAGACCGCAAATCTAGCGACGAGAAAAATTCCGCTCCGTGAAGGGTGTCAATGGCGTCATCAATGCGCGGCAAAGGATAGACGTCCTTGCAAGTTATCTTATTCAAGTGACGATAGTCCACGCAAAATCGGATAGTGTAGGCGATGGCGCTGGAAAACGTATCATTGGACGACTCCCCGAGTGCTGACAGTGCTTTTGGGTGGTCGCAGTAGTGATCCGGGACATCAACCAGAAACGAAAGGTCGAGATCCTGCACGCGGCCGAGACATTCCCCCGCAAGCAAAGTGACAGGTGTGGAAAGTGGATTGCTTACGAACATGTTGCTTCTTTCAGCGGCAAGGCCAATTGTTGCGAAAGGCAGCGGCAAAGCTCGACGACATTTGAAGATATAGGAAGGCATTTAAAGGACTGTAGCGTCAGTGTAGGCGTTGCATGAAACGGGAAGAAGTGCAAAATTTCCAGGCGGAATATCGGTATCTTCATGAACGAGCAACTTCGGTGGCTGATGAAGAGCGTCCATTAATGAGACCTCACACAAGGGTGAGAACTCAGCTTCGGTGCGTGCGCAGTCTATGACGGCATTATGGCGGGATAAGAAGTCCCACCTGAGGATGACGTCATGCGAACAGACAGGGACAACAATAAACTCCACGATGCAAAGAATGCCTTCGATGGAGACTCTTGCAGTGCAGGCTGCGAGAGGCGTTACTTGCTGTGCGCTTGCGGTGTGAAGCGACAGTCCCGAAAGCGGCGTCGTTACTTTGCGTAATAAACGGCACAGTTTAGCAGCAATAACAGAAACAGCGGCGCCGGTGTACAGAAGGGCGATTACTGCGACCACGTTAGCAGGAGATGAGCGAGGGCTTAGACAGTTCGAAAACGACGCAGTTCTTGCCTCTTGAACTGCGGTGCTTAGTTTTCCTGATCGGAGGCTCCGCGCCGGCAACGCATGCGGGAGGGCGATCGCCGACGAGGAGAGGGTGCGCGTTGCGGCTGAAAGTCAAGGTGGTCAGTAGGGGCATAGCGAGGTGGCGAGACCGGCCCGTATTGGACGAAGGCTTGGCTGCCAAGATAGTTGCCGAACGTCAGAGGTCGCAGTAGCAAGCGACGTGTCCGGGAGTGAAGCAGGCGTAGCAAATCGGTCGGTTATCGGGCGTCCTCCAGGAATTGGTGACTGGTGCTGTCGCCCAAGGTGCAGTATAAGCAGCCGGGTGTGCGGGCTGTGAGCGCGTGGTGTAGGGTGGTTGCGGGAGCCTACGTACAGCGTCTGCATATGTGAGCAGCGCTGCTACGGACTGCATCTCTTGCGAAAAGGCGACAGTAGGAGCCACAGGCTGCGCTGCATAGGTTAGGGGCGCGGCTACAGGCTGAACGGCTGGCGGATAGGCGAGAGAAGCGCCTACCGGCTGTGCCACACCCGGGCAGTGACCACGGCTAGATAGAGGTGGCTCGTAGTGCGCAAGAGGAACAGCTTGTGCAACCTCTTTCGATATAGCAGTGCGAAGCGAGGCAGGTAGAAGGGTGGTGGTCTCGTGAGTAAAGGGCACTAGGGAAAGTTGGCGGGCGACTTCCTCATGGACGACGGCTCGAACTTGCTGAAGCAATGGTGAATTGTCAGGCATGGAGTCGAAACTGGACAGCGGCTCACCACTAGGCTGAGGCTGCCGAGTCAGAGTGCATTGCTTCTTCAACTCGTCGTAGCTCTGACACAAGCTGACGACTTCAGAAACTGTGCTTGGATTCCTAGCCAAGAGCGTTTGAAAAGTGTCATCGTCGATGCCCTTCAGGGTGTGTTTGACCTTGTCCGACTCGGGCATGGTGTCATTCGCGCGTCGACAAAGGTCGCCGACATCCTTAATTTAGCTGGTAAAATTTTCTCCAGTCTACTGAGAGCGGACGCGCAAGCGCTGTTCTGCTCGCTGCTTGCGGACAGCCGGCCGACCGAACACTTCGGCACATGACGTCTTGAATACGCTCCATGTGGGAATGTTGTGTTTGTGGTTGTTAAACCACAATTCTGCGACGCCAGTGAGATAAAATATGACGTGGCCCAGCTTTTCGGCTTCATTCCACTTGTTATTCGCGCTCACAAGCTCGTAGTGGTCGAGCCAGTCTTCCACGTCGGTCCCATCCGCACCGCTGAAGACCTTCGGGTCCCGTAGCCTAGGATGGCCGGGACAGTTGAACTGGCGCGATGACGCCAATGGGTTGGCGTTATTAGTCATGACGGGCCGTAGTGGGCGGCTTCGCAGCTCCAGGGTGTAGTGACGGGGATATACAGCACGCTCCACCAAATGTGAAGAGGTTTATTAGTAGTTAACGACAACGACAAGACAGCGTAATGAACCCCCCAGCAGACACCGGCACCGCAGCGAGCCGAAGCACGAGACGAGAGAGCCGGGCGTTGGCGATGCTGCTCGCTGCAGGCACATCTTCTTCTTCACACATGGAAAGGATTGGGCAGGCTAAAGAAGCAGCAGAAGCCTAAAAGCTGCGAAGGCAGACTTTTGCATACGCGAAAATCGGACGTATGCAATGAGAAACAAGGAAGGCAATGTCATAACCAATATAGATAGGATAGTCGAGATGGTGGAGGAGTTTCAACGAGCACTGTACAGAAGTCAGAAAAACCAAGATTATACCGTGAGAAACTATACTATTCTAAAAAAATTCGACATCGTACCAGTAACGACGGGAGAAGTAAGGAAAGCCCTAGAAAGAATGCTGAGGCAAAGCCGCTGGAGAGGATAAAGTAACAACAGACTTCCTAAATGATGGCGGAGAAATTGTCTTGGAAAAATCAGCCACCTTATATACAAAGTGTCTTTTGACGGGAAGGGTACCAAACTCTTGGAAGAATGTCACCATGATGTTAATCCATAAGAAAGGAGACATCAAAAACTTGAAAAATTACAGGCCTATCAGCTTACTCTCCGTTCTCTACCAACTATGTTCAAGAACAATACGTAATGCATTAGGACGATAATAAATTTCAATCAGCCAAAGGATCAAGCAGGATTTTGTAGTGGCTAGTCCACAATAGACAATATTCACACTATCAATCCGGTAATAGAGAAATGCGCTTAATACAACCAACCCTTTTACATAGCTTTCATAGATTTCGAGAAGGCGCTTGACTCATTCGAGACATCAGCAGTAATGCAGGCACTAACGAATCAGGGCATCAAAGTACCCTACATAAGCATACTGAAAGAAATTTACAGAGGATCCACAGCCACCATAGTTCTCCATAAAGAAAGAGACAGAATCTCAATAAGAATAGTCTAAGGCAGGGAGACACAATCTTTGGATTGCTATTAACTGCGTCATTATAGGAGCTATTCAGGACCCTAGAATGGGAAGAGTGAGCGATAAGAGTTAATGAACAGTACCTTAGTAATCAGAGATTCGCTGATGACATTGCCTTGATGAGTACCTCAGGCGAGTAATTACAATTTAAGATTACTTAACTGGACACCGAAAGCAGAAAAGTAAGTCTGAGAATAACATGCACAAAACTAAAATATAGTGCAACAATTTCGGCAGAAAACAGCCTTTTATGATACGCGGAGAGACACAGGAAGGTATAAATATTATGTCGACTTAGGACAGGTTGTAACCGCGGAGATAAATCTTGAGAAGTAAATAACTAGAAGAAAGAGGATGACCTGAATCACATTACGTAAGCATTCTCAAATTGTGATTAGTAATCTGCCACTAAACACCAAGAGGAAGGTACGTAACAGCTGCATCTTGCCGGCACTTATCTACGGAGCAGAAACGTGGAGGCGTACAAAGAGGGTTCAGCCTAAATTGAGGACAACGCAGCTGGCGTTGTAAAAGGAAATGATAAGTGTAGTCTTAAAAGACAAAAAGAGAGCAGAGTGGAATAGGGAACGAACTGGCGCTAGGGATATCATAGTTGACATCAAGAAAAAATTGGACATGGGCCGGACACGTAGAGCGTAGGCAGGATAACCAGAGGTCATTAAGGCTAACTGACTGGATTCCCAGAAAAGGCAAACGCACGAATGGAAGACAGAAAATTAGGTGGGCCGATGAGATTGAAAAGTTTGCGGGTATCACGTGGGAACGGAAAGCGCAAGACCAGGTTGATTGGCGGCTCATGGGAGAGGTCTTTGGTCAGCAGTGCGCGTAGTCAGGCTGATGATGATGTTGATGATGATGATGACGATGATGTGAACAAAACCATCGCAAGAGTAGCCAGACCCTGAAATGTTAATTATGACATTCGGGTCATGCATGCCATGATTTTCATGTTATGACTTGTCACTTATGCTCATCATGCAGTCATGTTATGCCATACCGACTTCGGTATCAATAGAATTATCGAAACGGCCTGCAGGACTAAATGTCGTGGGCAGCTAGATAGATAGATAGATAGATAGATAGATAGATAGATAGATAGATAGATAGATAGATAGATAGATAGATAGATAGATAGATAGATAGATAGATAGATAGATAGATAGATAGATAGATAGATAGATAGATAGATACGTTCAAAGTCATTGAAGTTCGCAAAAAATGCTTCGCATTTCTTACTGCTCCTGGTCATTCCAGCGCTCAATATACTCATTATGGCGTTTAGGCCAGCGTTTCTAAACGAGCGTGCACCAAGGCATCCTTCCCACAGAAACAGACAGTAGACTACAGAACAACGCTGGTCACACATGCTCTGACGCTGCTCGGCATTGGCCGGTGTGGCTCCTCACGGTGAACAGTGGTGGCGGCGATTGCTGCAGTGACGCGCTGGCGGACCAACTAAGGGCTGTCTAGAGGGCCTGTGCGTCGGGAGAGGTACGTGGGAGCAGCTAGCATCATTCCTGGACTGATCCTCAGTACCTCAATAAAGTTCTTTTTACCATACCATATAACAAAACAACGCCGCTCGCGTACTAGGGGTTTGGGCTTGCTCGGAAATCTCATGCGCACGTAATCGTTTGTGCGACTCCGGTGAGAGTAGGGAAGAGATTTGGCTTGCGAAGGCTACGCGCGGCGAGCGGTAAATGCTTCGAATGGACCTCCTCTCATCATAGCTTCGCGTCGCGTCAAAATACTATTTTTTCGGGTCATAACGAGCCGATCAAAAAACCTCTGGTTGCATATTGCTATTTTTTGAACACACAACTACCGGTGTCTAGAGTGTATAAAATTATGGGGCCTAGCGCGACGACGCGAACGCACGTGGTTGTTTTTTTAAACTTGCACGCTAGAAACTAGAGCTCTACCGCCACGGTGGTCTAGCGGCTAAGGTACCGGGTCGCTGAACGGCAGGTCGCGGGATGGAATCCCGACTGCAGCAGCTGCATGTTTGATGGAGGCCAAAATGCTATTGGCCCATGTGCTCAGATTTGTGTGGATGTTAAAAAAACCCAGGTGATCAATTTCCGGAACCCTCCTTCATGGCGTCTCTCATATTCATATGTTGATTTTGGGATGTTGAACCCAACATTTCAGTGAAGCAACTAGAGCTAGGATCGCTTACCACATTACCTCTCTGTTGAAACGCACTGTCATCAGTTTCACCTCTGCCGTTAGGCTAGATAATTCGGTGAACTGCGCCGCCATCTGCAGTGGTTGCCCAGCAATGGTTGAGTTCGCGGCGCGGTGACGAGTCACCAGGAAACTGGCAGAATACAGCCAGCTTAGCTCTCGCTGTAGAAGCTAATTTTCTGTTCCTACTGTACTCTGATTCCAAGGCGTGGTATGAGATCCTCGTGACGTGCGCGTGGAAGATGTAGTGACGTTTGCACAGCAGTTCTACGCCTAGGCTCTGTTCATGACGCAAAAGCGGACACTTTAGATGTTTTGGTAATGAATAAGCTGTTATTTTAACGTTTTGGTAATTAACCTGATCCCAACTAGCAAGACTGCTGCGTGAGGTCACGACTTTTAGTGCTTCAGATTCACGTCAAGATAGTGCTGACGTCAATAGGTGCACCGCAGGAAAGATGACCTCAATATAAAAATAAAATATGTTAATGCAGTTTCTGAGCTTCACACTGTCTCTGTATAAAGATGATGTGTATGACAAAGTGAAACCGCCTTCGAAAAAGTGTGTGAGTAGCCTTTCAGGTACAAGATGGCAGTGTCTTTGATTCCAAGATACACAACGAGATATTCAGTGTGATAGAAACTGCTAAACTTGCACAGCGAATTTATGAAACGCCCTACTTGTATCGAATTTTTTATGTCCCACTGCGGAACAAAAATAGCATACATAGAACGGCAAAGAACAATATCCACAATGCATCACTGAAATGGAAACAGTCGGTCCGCGTAGGAAAGCTGTTGTGTGCGCACCGTTTTGTTGCAGCTACCATTGTGATTTTCCTGCGTGATGTCTTACGCTAATTTTAGAAATAGGTTGCGTCCGTGCAGTGTTATGTTTTAAAAATACGTCACGTGTAATCCAAGCAAATTCTTCCACCAATGAGCCGTGTTGTTCGATTATGTGTCAGATAAAAGTTCAGGCCACTTTAGTTCTCCTTTTTATTTGTAAATGCTGAAGAAGCCAAGATGAACGCAAAACGTCTTTGTCCAGATTTGAGAAATCGATGACCATGACGAAAAAAGTGCCAAGAAGTTGGTAGCTTGTGTGGGAGCATTTGCAATACTGCTACTATTGCACCAAGGTAGCTGTTCAGCCGTCTGCGCAGTCCACCTTCATGTGCACCAGTTATGTGTGAACTGTTTGCGTAAACCAAATTATGTTTGTTTACGATGCCCAAGAGATGATTTCATCAAACTTTCAGAGCCGCCAGGGCTAACTGGGGCCTAATATCATTCCCAGTCAAAATAGTTACTAGGCCAAATATATGCTTGGGAACCGCAGTGCAGTGTAAGGCTATAGAATTGCAGTGATCATCCGTAGAACAATGGTACAAATCCGGGTTTGTGGATTCATTGGTCAGTCAATCGTTGCTAGCGCAAAAGAAAAATACAAAAATATTTCAGGTGTCCGACGAACGAAACCGGTAGTTTGAACAACCAGACTTTCTTTTCAGGGTGAAGGCCATATACCTAGCTAAACCACATGGCTGATGGCTTAGCTTGTTGTTTTCTAACACATGGCATGAATAAGGGATACTTAAATTTCATTGCACAGTATCTGAAAACAATAGCTCAAGACAGCAAAGGAAAACAACGTTTATGAAGTGCTTAAGTTTTGTAATTATATAGCGGGCAATCACAGCTTGCTTGCACTGTGGTCACTGACAAAAGAAAAAAAAAGAAGCGATCACTCTGTTTTTTGCAACTTGGAAGTCCCACTGTACTCTTAAACGCGAAGAATTTCTTAGCTCAATTTGGTGACATTGAGCATATCTATCTATCTATCTATCTATCTATCTATCTATCTATCTATCTATCTATCTATCTATCTATCTATCTATCTATCTATCTATCTATTTATCTATCTATATATCTATCTATCTATATATCAATCTGTCTGTCTATCTATCTATCTATCTATCTATATATCTATCCGTTTACGTTTGCGTGCTCTCGTGGTCACCTCCTAAACTTAGCTTCAACCAAAAAGAGCATCGGAGGGTAGGATGTTTTGCCGAATATGACGTGCTGATGAAGAAATGAATAATGTAACAATCCCATCGCGCACACCGTCAGACACTTCCCGCCAGACAGCGGCACAGACTCACGGGCGGATATATACCGCTGGTACGCGGGTATGTGCCACAGGTTATAGACACTTAGTATCTACCCAATATTGAAGAAAACACATAAGAGCAATTTTAACACGCGAGCGCTAAAAAATGACTGACATTGGTAGCATCGACCCGACGAATGCAAACAATAAGTGTTTGGGTCCCAGCTGGAATTGAACTGAAGCATTTTGCGTTGCAATACAGCATTTCACTACAGAACTACGCCATGTCTCGGAACTACTTTCAAAATACACGGTAATCTTCGTGAAACGTTAATAGTGGTTGTAACCGATGGAGGCGGAAATGTTGTAGGCCCGTGTGCTCAGATTTAGGCGCACGTATAAGAACCCCGGGTGGTCGAAATTTCCGGAGCCATCCACTATGGCGTCTCTCATAATCCTGTGGTGGTTTTGGGACGTTAAACCCCACGTATCATTCAATAGTGGTTGTAATGCGGCCCACCATATTTTACAAACATTACATATGTGCTCCTTTGGTACAGCCATCAAGTCGGATTAACGTCAATTATAGTTATTTCCATGCAATGCGCTGAAGTTGATTTATGTTGCAGTGTTCAGGGCCAGCACCCTCGCGAGCATCATGGGTTCATATCAGCTTCAGGCATTGCAATACGCATGATCCAGTTTTCACCGTTGTGCAAGTGCAAACAAATGGTTATATGAATATCTGCAACTCTTCAATATGTGTTTCTGCGTGCAACATTTGTACATATATTTAGCGTCATTTCATGACGTGTCACTCAATAAAAAATTGCAACACGGTCACCTTCCCACTGCACGCTTCGCATAACGTAAATTCCCTGGTACGTGGGATCTGCCAAATTTTAACTTTATGAACGCCGAAATTGACAGTTCTTGAAAGCAGGGTCAGAAGGAAAATTGACTGGTCACACCACCAAGAAAGATTATGCATGTCATGATGACACGACATATGTGAACCGGTCAGGAAACTCTAATAGCGGATATATTAATTTCTTGAGTACTACAATCGACAGACAGACAGACAGACAGACAGACAGACAGACAGACAGACAGACAGACAGACAGACAGACAGACAGACAGAAGGACGGACGCACGCATGCACCGACGACGGACGCATGCATGGATGCACGCACGGATAAACGGGCGCATGCACGGGTGGACGGACCGACGCTTAACCCCACTCATTATTCACTCCGTGGATAGGCTGTCATTTTTTAAAGACTCTTTCTTGGTGACCTTCGACGAAAAAATTTTGGTCTATCTGTCTGTACAATTGTGTGTCCGCCGTAACGATACCTGAAACGATATCAAACAGTCAACCCCATCTGCAGCGCCCATCAATGTCGCTCAAGGTTTAGCGTTCATTGTTGTGCGATGGTCAATTGAAAAAGTAAATATTGCGCATATCTTAGGTGTCATAACAACAAGTCTATGTTTTGTATGTCCGATCCCGGCGGCGGCGGCTGCATTTCTGATGGAGGCGGAAATGTTGTAGGCCCGTGTGCTCAGATTTGGGTGCACGTTAAAGAACCCCAGGTGGTCGAAATTTCCGGAGCCCTCCACTACGGCGTCTCTCATAATCATATGGTGGTTTTGGGACGTTAAACCCCACATATCAATAAATGTTTTGTATGTCCGCCTTCATACTAGACGAGGCACACACAAGTAACTCCAAGGAGTGTAGCGGTTAACACGGTGTGCTGACAGTGCAACGCGATGCTCAAGAAGGTGTTTCCAACACTTTGCTACGACGGCACGGTGGTGGCACCTGGCCATCGCTTTGCATTCCACACATTATCATCTCCACGACTGGCGCGCATCTTTCTCCGTCGTCGCGCACGCCTTCATTTTCGAAGATAACTGCCAGATGACGCTCGTGCCTAACGTGCCTAGATGCGCTTGTTTGCCTCCGTTACACGCTCGAGGCACTCTAATGCAGCGTCTCTTTTTACGCATACCCTGCTTTTTTCCAAGAACAACTGGTTGTTTGGGATTAGGAAGTAGCTTGAAGTTTCCAGACCCCTCCGCTACGGCGTCTCTCATAATCGTATGGTGGTTTTGGGACGGTAAACCACACATATCTATTAAGTAGCTTGAAGCGAATCCACGCCAGTGCAAGCATGGCCGAGAACGTATAAGTGCGACCAAACGTATAAACCAGAGTATCAATGAGTGGGAGTAGGTGTGCGTATGAACGTGAGTGCCGAGCTTGTAGCAATGTATATGCGAGTATAAACGTGAACAACTACGTGCGAGTGGAAGTTCACGTGATTATGAATATTCGGGAGCAAGAACGCAATTGAGCATCTTGTAGTGCGTGTATCTGTAAGCATGATCGTGAATAATAGTGTTATTAATATTGAGAATAATAATATTAATAATAAAATGATAAAAATTGGCAGATCCCACGTACAGAGGGAATCTGTGATATGCGAAGCACAAATGAGGAGGGTTGATACGTCACTTTAAAATCAGCACAACATTACGAGGCGGAGGTAAATTATGGCGTGCTGGAACTTTTTATCAGGATTATCATGTTTGAACGTGTGATTTACCTTCATCACCCATTCACCTCACCTGATACCAAACTTGGTATATGTGGAGCTAGCGAAACAGCCACGAGCGCATCGTCAATGGCCCAATACACTCCGACATAACGTTGGCGCGCGTGCACGCTGGGCACAGCGACGCTGCGCAAGCATAATGTGAGCACTATTGTACAGTCTGACGCCAGGCGCGACTGGCGCGACCAGCGTCCGTCAGCACAGCCCAGCAGCGACCGTCGCGAAATGCGACATGGTGCATTTCGTGCCGATGACGTTACCCTGACAGCCCTGCGTCTGCCTCTTTACGTGACGGAGGGTCGCTGGCCACGCTCAAACGCGCATGCGTCTAAGCAACGCAGCGCGACGCGCGCTTTAGGGCAGGCATATCGGCGCCTGACATGGCATCGCCATCGTGACGCGACGAAACGAACGCCGGCGTGCACGCGTGCCTGGTCCCGTCGAAGTGTATTGGTGCCTTGAGTGTGACATGTATACATGTTCTTACATGACACGCATCTCATGATAATCATTTTTGCCCCAGTCACATGCCTTCGTTATCCATTCACGTGACTTGATACCACACTTGGTTAATGTGAAGCTAGCGAAAGAGCCGCGAGCGTATCATCAGTGTGTCATATAGTGATGTTACATGACACGCATATCATCACTATCACGTATGCACCAATCATTAACTTTCGCCATGCTTTCACGTCCCGTTATACCCAATTTGGTATATGTCAGGCTCGCGATGAATGGATGGATGGGAACAACATTATTTATATGTCCTGTAGAGGGTGTAGCCACCTGCCTGGCTAATAACACGTTGGGACTTGGAGGTCAAGCCAGCCTCCTAGCTCTGTCATGGGCTTACTGGACAGTCAAGACTTGGGGGATATGGTCGTGAGACTTTATCATTCCTGTAAACCATTTCAGGGAAAAGCCACGGCCTAGCGGCCCACATTCCCAGAGCATATGATCAAGCGTGTATACTTCTTTCTTACATGCCTTGCAAACAATATCCATATATTTTATATCGTACCACTCTTTTACCTATGCCGGTGAGTAATAAGACTGTGTCTGTATTTGTCTAAGTGTGACCGCTTGTGCTCTGTTTAGTCTACTGTGAGAGGGTGAAAACTCTCTCCTCCCAAGGTAGTAATGTTTAGTAATTTCATTATATGTCATGGGCATATGTCGTTGTAGATTTTCGACTCCAGCAGAATCAAAGCCATTTGTAAAATCGTCCCGGTCTGTAAGTTCGCGGGCAATGCTCCTGGCCGATTCATTTGGATTCATGGGAATGTCATCGAGTGATCCAAGGTGCACTGGGAACCAATATATGTATAGTGTATCAATGGTCTATCTACTATTAGCAATTCGAACTGCTTGTGGTGTGATCCTGCCCCTGCTGAAGGCTCCGATGGCTGGTTTTGAGTCGCTGTATTTCTATGTGTATCGATCATCCGTCAGGGCCAACGCGATAGCAACCTGTTCAGCGACTTCCGGTTCGGAAGTGTAAACTGTGGCGCAGATAGTACACTTGCTCTAGTGGTCAACTACTACCGCGGCGAACTTATGTCAGTCTTTATATGAAGCTGAGTCGACAAAGCAAGCCCCGCTGCCTCCTTTATCCAACTTCTTCAATAAGGGCTACCTTTCGGGTGACGTTGGAGGTTTGGCGCATATCTCTTGGCAACAGGGCAACGATGATGCTCTCAGCAAAGTCCTGTGGTATCTCCTGGTCGATCATGACTCTATCGAGGATTGATCTCCCCGTGCAAGTTGTAGAGAGTCTTGCTATTTGTGACCTTTCTTGAGCCTCCGCAATTTCTTTAGTCGTGCTGTGTACCCCGAACTTGAGCAATTTTTGACTGCTCGTGCGAAGCGGGAGACCTAGTGCACTTTTGATGACTTTCTTGATCACGGAGTCGAACTTCTTCAGTCGCGTTTGTTTCCACTTATACAAAGAAGCCGCATGTGAAATATGACATATCCCGAAAGAGTTGATCAACCTGATAAGATTGTCCCCTTTCATGCCTCTTTCATGCCCTGCAAGTCGTCTGATCATCCGGTGTGCATTCTCTGTCTTGAAGATAACTTTCTTGAGCGCCATATGATTCATGCCTTTTGCATTTATAAAGAAGCCTAGTGCTCTCATCGTGTCGACTCTGGGTATATTTACCCCATTTTCGGTCAATATATGTATGTCACTTTCAGATAGTGCTTTCCAGCCCTTAGGTCTCCCCCCTTTCGCTTTTCTGTTAAGTAATAACTCCGACTTTTGTGGGGAGTACCTGAGACCAGTGGGCCTAAAGAGTTCCTCCACTGTGTGCACCGCTTCTGTGAGTGCATCTTGTACCTGTCCTTCACTACCACCAGCACACCGTATAGTAAGGCCATCAGAATAAATGGTGGTTTGAATGTTTCTGATATTGCTCAGTTTCCTGGACAGGCCGATCATGCACAGGTTGAAGAGGACGGGAAAGATCACCGAGACTTAAGAGTTTCCACGATCACCAAGTTGAACCACGTGTGAGTTGGTGTCCCTTCCCCTAACCTCACCGTACGTGCCCCTATGAGGCTAGCGAAACGACCATGAGCGCCCCATGGGCGTAACGTGTAGTCATGACTTACATGACATGCTACGTTAGGGTCTGTCGCTTGCGTTTGCCATGCAGTCTTGTCATACCATACCAGTTTTGCAACATGTCTTGTTAACGAAACCTCTGCGAGAGCAGCAAATCCATGAAATGTAAATCATTATTTTTATGACGTTTGTGTCCTGATTTTCATGGTATGACTGGTCACTTACACTTGCCATACAGTCACTATATGCCCTACCAAGTTTGGTGATGATACCATTATTAAAATAGCCAGGAGAGCTAAAAGTCGTAAACTGATAGATAGATAGATAGATAGATAGATAGATAGATAGATAGATAGATAGATAGATAGATAGATAGATAGATAGATAGATAGATAGATAGATAAATAGATAGATAAAGCTCAAGATCGCCGAAGTTTTCTGAGAAATGCTTCGCATTTATTATTAGTTTTTCAAGTTTAATGTCGTGAATAGCTCTATGTGGAACGCCGTTGTGAAAGACTCAAGGGAATTTCACCACCTGTGATTCTTTAACGTGCACCTAAATTTAACCACACGGACCTCAAAAATTGCGCCGCCATTGAAAATGTGGCCTCCACAACCTGGATAACATGAACGCCAGTGAATACGTACATTTGTGAGTACACGTTGGACAAGAAATATCAAACAAGTGGCCCAAATATCAGTCCGCATTGCCGGCCCGGTACTAAAAGTTTTCGTCGAGAGGTGTTTCAAAGACTTCACCACAATGATAACGACAATGAATTATTAGGTTCATCCTGCAGTCCCAAGTGAGCCTGCCATCGTTGAGGAAGAAGCCGTTCTGAATGTTATTAACAATAAAGGTTTCTATTAATTGTGGTGCACAAACAATTTTCTGACATCTTGTCCTCGGTACAATATAGGGGGATAGTGATGGGGTTCCCGCGTGTGTGGCGTGTTGATGCAGCGGCGATGGCAACGAGCAAGCAGAGAGAGCAACGTTTGTTTAATGCAGTAGGATACTTGCTGGCCTTTTGTTACTTTTAGGGGTTAAGCTCCTTAATCCGTGGGTCGTGCGTCCACTATACATGTAGTAGTATGATTAGTAGTTGTAGTTTTAGTATCAGTTGTAGTATTTTTAGTATTAGTAACAGTACGCAGCCACCACCACGGCTTCACTAGAGGAGCGGCACGCGCGCACTGTTTTGAATGGAAGAGGAAAGCCATGCACATTAAACGTAAGTAAAAAGATAGTTGTTTCTGATAAGTTAACCTACAAAGACTCGTACCGAAGACTTACTCTGTAATAAAATCTGCCTTGAATTGCAGGTTAATTAAAAAAGTAGTAACAGCAGCCATCTGCTACTAGTTTTACAAGTTTTGCTCCGTTACAAGTTACTGGCATTATTTTACCAGAAAGAATTATCCACGTTAATCTCGCTGGGCGTAACCTCCTTGGTTTTAGCAAGGTTTAGCGAGGTTGGAACGCAGTATTGTGAACTAGAAGCGGTGAAAGGGAGAAAGTAGGCACTAAGTGCAGGCCGTAGAGAGAGTGCGTGCGTTCCGCTCCTTTAGTCCGACCTTGCCCCCTCTCGTTCAGTCGTTCTAATGCCCGCTGATTGGCGGTAGTTCTATATGATGAAAAGATGCCAGATGGTGACATTTGGAGTGTTCCTTAGATGGACGGACGGATAGACAGACGCAGGGACGGACAGATAGACAGACAGACAGATTCACAGATGCTCTGACGGACGGACGCACAAACGGACGCACGAACAAAAAAACGCGCGGACGGGCGCTCAGACGGACGCACCGACAGACGGAAACAAGAACGAATGAACGGATGGAAGCGTGGACAGACTAACGCACGCTTAGCCCCACTTATAAACATCAACTTCGAGACTGCTGTGATTTTGCCGTATTAACGTTTTGATCATATATTACGCGTTTCCGTGAAATGTAGCGCTTCAATGTTCCATACGTCCAGCCATTCATGGCGCAACGCAGAATGATATGTTACCACTTTTTGAAGATGTGGCGTTTCAAAACTGAACAGCTTAAAACACTGGGATCCGGATATTCCTCTTGCACAACAGTAGTCATCGCATATTAGATAACACGGGACTATAGGAAACTACATAGCAAAGCACATACACACTGAGTGCAAGTTTTTCAATACAAAATACACCACACAATATCTGAAAAGACAAAGTAATATGCAGATGAGCAAATGATTCAGTCCAGAGCAAATGAGACCTTTCATTAAAATTTTGCCAAAGGCAAGGTGTAAGAAAAAATGCCAGGCCTGCGTGGAGGCGTAGCACAATAAGAGCGAAAGCAAGAACACTGGCCTTTGTTAGCGTTTAAAAGACACATTGGGTAACTATTGCAAGCGCATTTGCTTGATACCCATTAGGGCATTATTAATAAACTTTTGAATAGTAGGCCGGCATTCGCTATGCAATTTTTTTTCATTCTCCTGAGAAGCCTTGTATCCGCTAAACAAATGCAAGGAGTTTCGTGTCTATTTTTCATGCAGTGACTGACGACGATGACGAATTATGGCTGAAGTTGGTATGTGCCACAGATAATAGGGGAACAAGAACATGCTTTTGTAATCAGTTTGAGCGTTGTATGGCCCACTCGTTACGCTATTTGCATTGTGCGACAACCTGTTGTTTTTTCGCTGTTTTAAAACGCTTTTTAAGTCATAATAACGTGCTTCCTTTCCTAACGTCAAGCCTCCCTAAGACAAGTTTGCAAACAAGTCCCTAGCACCAGCGTAGCTCAGTAATTTTCGCCTTCACTGGACGTCCACTATAACCGCACTTCCTAAAAAGTGTCAACATGGCAGGCAAGGAATCTTTCTCATTTTTCTAGAGCGAAAGCATGCAAACTCTTTTTTGCATCAAAGCTTGTCTACATTCTACAATTACATAATCGCTCTCGAGTACATATTCAAGCGATTCACAGGACATTTTCTGCTTTATTTAGAGTTTTTCACGGGAAGCCATGCGAAGACATAAGCTTTTTCTACTGCGTAAAACGAGAACCTTAGTTTGGTGCATTTGTTTGTATGGCTACTGGTGATACAATTTTTTTTTCGACTGAAGTATGTCTCTCCCCCGTTTCTTCTGGCTGAAACCCCGAACCACCTTTCTTATCATCTACCTTTTCTTTCTGTCATGACAAGCATTGCTGAAAGTTTGCAATTATGGGATTTCTCAGACGAAATTCTTCAGTTTATGTAGTCTTTGAAAGCCAGATTTTCTTTACAAATCGATAGATTGTAGAGAAAATGATACTTACTGCTGCACTTGTGAGCACCTTTTTTCATGAACGTTTTTACCGACAGCATTATTATGTGGGATGCATTTCTTAGCGAACTTCGGAGGCTTGAGCGTATCTGTCTAGCTCTCTAGCCGCCTACGAAATTTAGCTCTCTTGGTCGTTTGAAGAATAGATTCTGTACCAAAATTGGTATGACCTACCATGACTGTAAGCCGAGCATAATTGACTAGTAATAACATAAAAATCAAGATATGTATATCATCAATGTCATGAAATACATTTTTGGTTTTGCTTTTTGGGTGGTAGTTTTGTTCGCATGACACAATAATAAAACGCCAGCCCTGCACGGAAGGAGCAGCACAGTCACAATGAAAGCAAAAAGAGTGGTCTTGTCTTGTCGCCTAGGAGATCTTGGCTCATACCCACAAGGGAGATTGGACACACTGTACCTTAGTAGTTTCAGAGCCTTTTCTCAACACCACCACCACCACTTCTTCTTCTTCTTCTTCTTCTTCTTCTTCTTCTTCTTCTTCTTCTTCTTCTTCTTCTTCTTCTTCTTCTTCTTCTTCTTCTTCTTCTTCTTCTTCTTCTTCTTCTTCTTCTTCTTCTTCTTCTTCTTCTTCTTCTTCTTCTTCTTCTTCTTCTTCTTCTTCTTCTTCTTCTTCTTCTTCTTCTTCTTCTTCTTCTTCTCATGACTCTTACCCAATGCAGGTGATTGAACAAGCGTTCGGTGAATTTTTTTGGTGTTTCTTCGCAATGGTTCTCATATAGGCTAGGAATTGGTAATAAAATGAATTTATTTACTGAATAGTAGTATTTAAACGTTTGAAAGGATAAAAATTTTAACTCAATACTCTTCCAGTCTGACTGATTATTTCCTCTATGGCGTAGTAAACATTCCTAAACTGTGGCTCAGAGTAGAGGCGCCAAATGATAGAACAACAGGTTCAAATTTTTCCAGACCCAAGTTTCGAAGAGGTAATGCTATGAATCTTTCTCTTACAGACGTGTACTGGCGAGAAGATATAAAGTAATGACTGATTGTTTCCTCCTCTTTACAGAAAGCACACAGAGAAGATAGTGTGTGACTGGTTCTATACAGGTAAAAGTTGAGAAAGCTAACCCGGCAGCGAAGTTTCTTTAAAGGCACTTCCATTATTTCCGACCACAATAACTCATTGTTGTAGGAAAATAATAGGTGTTTATATTCTGCAAAAGCGGTCAAGACAATGAGTGTCAATAATCATTGTCTTGACAGCTTTCTCTAGATTGGGTAACGGCTGCAGCACACTTGCTTGATACGCACTTCGACATTATTATTAAAAATTTTTGGGTAGTAGGCCGGTATTCGCAATGCTGTTTTTCGTCAATCTTGTGAGAAGCGTAGTATGCGCAAACAACAAGCAAGAAATATGGTGTCAATATTTTATCTAGTAGCTGATGATGATGAAGAATTTGTTTGTATTGGGTATCCACCACTGTTAGGAAGGCATCCAGTGAGCAGCACGCGCGTTCTAACGAATCCAGCTGCCACCGACATATGCTCGCTGTCCTCGCTGCCCTTGGGGTTTTCTCTGATGCTCCCTGTGGCCTAAGCGTCCGGTTTCAATTCGGAATCTACCCCCGCTGCTAATTCAAGGGCAACTTCGTGCTTCCTCCTGTGGGGGAGCGGCCGGATCGGACGGTGCTGTTAAGCCTATTAACCTGACGTCTCTTTCCTCACCCGGCGAGGCATATTCTGCCTGGTCGGCTTCCCTTCCTAACAGTGATTTGACAATCGATCTATTTTTGCGCAGTAGTCTGAAGAGCGTTTCGGTGGCCCTGGTTCCAAACAACGGCGAGTTTATTCGCATGAAAAATTCGAAACTAATTCAGGAAGAACTCCGGAATATTTACGATTATTACCAAATGATTACTGAGGTGCGTCAATTTGGACGTGGAGGCATCGTGTGCTGCACGAGGGACCAGACCTGAATCACAGATCTTCTAAAAGGCACAACATTTGCCTCCGATCCGGTGAGCTATTTCGTACCTGTCCATTTGGCCTGTGTGAAGGGACTAGTTCGAGGAGTGGACTTGAGCCTTACACCACCCGAAATAGTTCAAATGTTTGCGGCCGCAGCAGCAGTCTCTGTATTTCGATGCTCGCAAAACGTTGAGAACGAAAAGTTCCCCACAGAATCAGTGATCGTGACTTTTGCCGCCACGGCTCGACCAACCGAAATTAAGGAATGGCCACTAATTTATCGTGTAGATGCACTATCTCCTCACCCACTGCAGTGCAAAAAATGCTAGAGGTATGGGCATACCATCAAGGGATGTAGATCGGATGTGAGGTGTCGCACATGTACTGACCAACATAAACCCAAGAAATTTTCAACCCAAAAGGTGAGATGCTGTCTATGCAGGGGAAATCACGCGGCTGACGATGAAAGTTGCCCCATGAGAACATGTGAGTTGCAACTTCTAGAGATCATCGAACAACAACAATGCTCCCGGCGTGAGGCCCAATCTATTCTTTCTGAGCGCTCACGTGGCTGTGCCTCCGTTGCCAACCGGGCCAACCAGATGCTTGAGTCGTCGTTGGCTGATTTATTACCATCAAAGATGGAAAGTGCCATGACGAACCCTATGAAATCTGTATTCGTGAGCCTAACGAAGTCATTGGCGCAAATAGTGAGCATTCAGTTGAATCAAATATTGCAGGGGGTAACCAACCTACCGTGCCCACTTCTCTACCTTCACCAGTTAAGGTTACTGATAGTTCATAGGAAACAGGCCCTTCAAATTCAAAGCCAGACACGCCGAACTGTGGCCGTAGAATAATTATGCCTCTTGTACAGGACCTAGATTGGAGCTAGGACTCTGATTCTCAAGTCTCACAACCAGAACAATTGGACTCTGACTCAAGAATTTTGAGACGACGTGCTTCTCCTGAGGCACAGCGCTCTTCAATTAGTATTAAATCAAGAAATAAGAGATATCAGGAAGAAACCCCATCAAAAAAGGATTTTTAAAGATAGCATCTTAGAAAGTGCAGTGAGTGATGCTGGTAGCTCTTCAAAATAGTGAATTTAAAAGTACTACAGTGAAATGGCCGCTCCCTTTTTTAGCAGCTACAGACTTACTTCAGCTTTGCGATAATTATTACCGTGATGTTGTTGCTTTACAAGAAACTTGGCTTGCAGAAAATAGGTATTTTAGGATTAAAAATTACCGCACATTTCGTCTAGACCGCCCAACTTGGGGTGGAGGTTTTGCAATATTTATCTCATTCAAAATCACCCATACAGCTAAAATTATTTATCAGTCAATGACTTCAGAAAGCGAAATTTTAGCATTAAGCATTACTATTCCTGGGCCCCTCGCGTTCTCAATTATTAACGCTTATTTACCTGCGGGTGTTCTAAATTCTCCCAATCTAGATACTGCCATTCACTATTGCAAAAAGATGTTGTATTACTAGGTGACTTCAATTCTCATCATATTTTGTGGGGTTTTAAAACTGATCTGAATGGCAAACGTTTATGGAATTGGGCGAACAAGAATAACTTTATATGCATAAACACAAAAACTCCTACTTTTATACGTAATCCGTTCTCCTCGGTACTCGATCTAACATTTTCTAACGCAAACCTCTCCATCTTATCATGGTCTGCGATTAACTCGGGAACAAGTAGTGACCATATGCCAATATTGTTCGAGGTCGTATGTCCAATTACTTGCAAGAATACATCTTCCGTAACACATGTAAACTTTAACACTTTCGAGAAATTATTACGAGGCGCTTTATCTAACCCAAAGAATGATGCAGAACTAGACGCCATCAGCATTAGCGGCATTTTAAAAGAGTCTTTGAATAAATCAAAATTCACCATTGAAAGCTCTAAACAGTCTACCAACCCTTTGTGGAACGCACTCTGTTCGCGGGCCTAGGAAAAGCTGCATGGAAAAAAAAACTTTGAACCAGTGTCCCAGGAACTGGAGTGATTATAAGTATGCGGCCGCTGTTTTTAAGACAACCGTCGCTAATGCGAAGGACAAATTTAACAACGACCGATGTGAGTTCCTGTCAAAGCCGGTCAAGAGAAAAGCACTTTTTCGCTTTCTGACAATTAAGAAAGTTCTTCCGGTACAAAAAAATATAGAATCTGTAGTATCATCACCAGTTGAACAGAAGGCCCTTCTAGAAGATATAGCTCAGGGCCTAGAAAGTCGCTTTACGGCACTTCTCCCATACCAAGCCAAGTCCCCCCATAGGACTGAGGATTTTTAAGAGGTTACACCTGCAGAATTAACAAACGTAGTCACTACCCCATTCTGCTCCTGGTCCTGATGGCATAACGACGTCAAAGATAAAATCAGTACATAAAATATACCCACTTGGCCTACCCAAAATTATTAATCACTCATTTAGAAGCTCTTGGATTCCACTTGATTGGAGAATGGCAAAAGGGATTTCATTATTCCAAAAAAGAAGGCGCTGGGTTTACCCTAGCTAATATCAGGCCCATTACACTTATGTCAAACCTAGTAAAACTCGTTGAAAGAATTTTATATAGACGTATAGATCAATGGATGTCAGAAATAATGACACTGAGCCTATGTCAAACTGAATTCAGACGTGGTGGCTCCATTTGATATGCACACGTGGGTCTCGAAAGCAGAAATCAACTTGCTCAATATCAGAAACAATATTGCGCTCTGGTAACCTTAGATATGACACAAGCCTGTTATAGTGAGGAGTATGTGAAACTGCTAGATTCACTTCAGAATTTAGGACTATCTCAATACTTTGAGACCTGGATTCATGCTTTCTTAGGTGATAGAGAATTTTACTGCTCGCAATCTGGTGACAACTCTTCATTAAACAGAGGTATACCGCAAGCGCCAATACTATCGCCTTTATTTTTTAATGCATTACTAAATACGATTCTCATACAGCAAGAGGTACAGGTCTATGTGTATCCCGTTGATTTTGCATTTTTTGCTGCGTCGGCGGACATTCACACACTGTACCTGATTCTGCAGACATACATGAAAAGCCTGGAAACGTGGCTGGAGGATATCAACCTAAGCCTCAATACAAACAAAAGTACAATCATTCTTTTCGCACAAAATGCCCCAGTGCGAATTTCACTAATGTACCGATAAGACGCCATACCTGCCCCGCCACGGTGGTCTAGTGGCTAAAGCACTCGGCTGCTGACCCGCAGGTCGCGGGATCAAATCCCGGCTGTGGCGGCTGCATTTCCGATAGAGGCGGAAATGTTGTAAGCCCGCGTACTCAGATTTGGGTGCACGTTAAAAAACCCCAGGTGGTGAAAATTTCCGGAACCCTTCACTACGGCGTCTCTCATAATCATATAGTGGTTTTGGGACGTTAAACCCCACTAATCAATCAAGACGCCATACCTCAGGTCGAGTCAGTTAGGTACTTGGGGGTAACCTACACCGAAACACTTAACTGGAGTCCCCACATAGAAAACATGGCTGCTAAAGGAGCACGTGCCGTAGGGATGCTGTGCAGGCTCAGTAATTGTTTTGCCGGTTTGCGTAGAGACGTGCTCGTTATGATATATTGCATGTACATTCGACTGATATTAGAATTCGTCTGTGTTTTGTTTTCTGGCGCTCCGGCCTACGAAGTTGGACCACTGATTCTGCTAGAAGGCGAATCTTTACGCTTATGCCTAGGGCTACCTAAATATGTTGCCAACAATATCCTATACGAAGAATCCCGCCTGCCTTCTCTTATCAAATGATTTCATATTCTAACAGTACGTACATTTCTTAAAAGCTATGCATCACCTCAGCGGAGATCACAGTATGTGTTCATTAACCAGCAGACCTCATTCTTCAACCACCAATGGCCTAAATTGCGGTGCCCTCAAGTAACATTTACACAGAAACTTTTGGAGCCCTTAAGAGTTAACCTTTGGGAAACACTTGTGCTCAACACAACAGATGCAATTAGGATTGATTTTTACGTTATATATCCTAAGAATGCAAAACATTTACCATATCAGTATATAAATGGCATTTTGGAAGATCATTTGGCCAATCTAAATATATTCTTTGTGGTAGCGACTGACGCTTCTGTGTATGAAGAGAAGGCTGGCGTAGGAATCGTATCATCCTCTCTAGATTGGGCTTTCTCAATTCGATTGCCCGACTTTACATCTATTTACCAAGCTGAACTACTGGCAATAGTCCTAGCAGTGCGTAAAGTGCCACAAAATTTATCAGCGGTGATTATTCTAACAGACTGTCTCTCGGTCTGTACTGCCTTAAGCTCACCATTTTCGCCTACCTTAGAAACGTTCTACTCGCTTATTCCTAGACATGTGCGACTCGTTCGGCATGTTTAGATACTAGGCCCTACAGGTTTGGCTCTGAATGAGCATGCAGATACACTAGCTGTATCTTCCCTTGATTGTGCTGTTTTACCTATTTTGCCTATTTCGGAATATATCACAGCAGCACGCTTTGAAAAACGCACAAAGGCCAATAAAATTGAAAAATCTCCTTTGTATCCGAATACCCACAGGTAAGGTTCCCTCAGAAGAACAAGTGGTGTTCTTCAAGAAAGGAAGAAATACTGATTACCAGGCGGCGTTGTCGAGTCCCCTCATTGAACTTTTACCTTCACAGGTCGGGTCTGGCACAGTCGCCTTTGTGCCTTTATTGTAATGAGAGCGAATCTTTGGAGCACGTCTTTTTGTCATGCCAAAAATTCAAAACTCAAAGGAAAAATCTTCTAGAAGAACCCCTACGATAGTTGGGCCAAAAATTGACACTTCCGCTGATTCTTTCATTTGGCGCAGTCGCATTTGGATTCAGCCACAGGAGCGTTTTTACCGCTGTTACAAATTCCTTACGAAAATCTAAAAGAATAGAATGCTAAAAATAAGTAACTTAAGTTGCATAATTTTTTGTGTATTTATTATGTTTTCTATTGAAGACTTTTTTGTTTATTAATATAACACCTTTTCAATTTTATCTATATTACCTAATTAATCCAACCCTCTCTTTCAAGAAGTGAATTAATTTAAAAAGAAATGCACCGTCCCAATGATGGCCCCTAGGTGGGTTGCACCAAGGTGTTGAGGAACCAACCAACCAACCAACCACTCTTAATACGTGAACAAGAAGAAACTTTTGTAATTGGTTGGAGCTTTGGACGACCCACTCGTTACGCTATTCGCATTGTACGATGACTGGTTGTTGCTTCACTGTTTTAAAACGCTTTTAAGTCGCATTAACGCGATTGCTTTCCCGACATCAAGTTCGCTTAAGGCAACATTACTAACAGTTGCCAAGCGCTCAATGTTTGAATACTGGGCTGGTGCCCAGCTGACCCATGTGGGAGCACCACTTTGTCATTGGTACTACTTTTTTTTCTCAATTTCGTACAATGGGGTTATGGACAATGGCGTGGCGCTGGACAACTACGGTGGTGCGTGATTCGAGTTGTGTTTTCATAAACTTTCGCTGTAAAACTGGTATGCTATGACATTATTGCATGGCGAAAATACGTGACACACCTCAACGTAGAAATCATGCCATGCATGTTATGTAACTCAAGACTACACACCACGCTGGTTGTGCGCTCGTGGTCGTTTCGCTACCTTCACATAAACCAATTTTGGTATTACGAGCCATCACTGAAATTCGAAGCTATATGACTGGTGCAAATATGATGACCATAAGGTATGTGTCATGTATTAACATCACTACCTGCCACTCTCATGATGTGCTAGCGGCCATGTTGCTAGCGTCACATATAAAAACATATACGGGACGCAAACGCACGACGAAGGTAAATGACGCGTCCAAACAAGGTAATCATGACAAGTGTGTCATGTAATACTTCACTACATGCTACGGTCATAGTGCGCTCGCAGCCGTTTAGCTAGCTCAACACATACCAATTTGGTATCATATGACGTGAATAGACGACGAGGCTAAAGGACACGTCCAAACGTGATAATCAGTATATGCGTGTCATATAGAATATAAATACTAGCTACGTACATAACGTGCTCGTGGCCGTTTTCCTAGCTCCAGATATACAAAATTTAGTATCACGTTACATGAATAGACTACGAAAATAAATTACACGTCCAAACAATATAATCATGAGAATCGTGCCATGTAATACATGAATACATGCTATGCTCATAGCGTGTTCACGGCCGTTTTGCTAGCTCCACATATACTAAATTTGACATCATGGGACATGGATAAAGGGCAAAGGTAAATGACACGTCCAGACATAGTTCTCAGCATATGCGTGTCATGTAAAGCATGACTACAGGCTGCGACCATAGTGTGCTCGCAGGCGTTTCGCTAGCTTCACATATACTAAATTCGGTACTGCGTGACGTGAATGGACGACGAACAAAAATGACAGGTGCAAACATGATAATCATTATATGGACGTGACGTATGGCGTAATTTAAGACCGCCTAGTAACGCTGTGCTGATTTTAAAGTGACCTATCAACCTTCCGCGATCAAGCTTCGCATATCATCAAATCCCACTTTACGCCAGATCTGCCAATTTTATCCTCTCGAACAGGCCATAACATGTTCTACCATGCGTACAAATCGTGTAAAAACGTGGTTTCCTGAAAAAGGTATTTACGTGCTCTGATCTCTAAATTGCAGACTGTACAACGAGCCTGGAACGATCGAGAATTGTTTCATTCATTGCCGTGATGCATGTCATTTCTGAGACAGTCTTAGCAGAACCCTCAAAAAAGAATTTCCTATTACAGCTCATGAGTTTACGTTTTTACCATTTAGTGAATACCAGGACATTGCAACATCCCAGGCAACCCAGCAAGTGTTGAAGGAGCACGGCAAGCACATCACAACGATGCTTTCGTTTCCATTCTTC
The DNA here is from genome assembly GCF_043290135.1 of Rhipicephalus microplus. Lineage (NCBI taxonomy): Eukaryota > Metazoa > Arthropoda > Arachnida > Ixodida > Ixodidae > Rhipicephalus > Rhipicephalus microplus. The sequence goes on from NC_134700.1 coordinate 92,617,797, forward strand.
TAACGAAAAATGAATTGCGCTGCATTTTATGACAAGATCTCTCAATGAGCGAAAAGTTGCGTTGCTTGACAAACAGTCTAAAAGCTATGATTCAAGCCATAGAGACCAAGTATTTAATTATGAAATACTGTTATGGTGAGACAGAAGTGTCCAAACCCTTATTCACCGAAAAAGATTAGCCACTGTCTACATCAAGCACTTTTTACACAGAAGTTGCCGCGCTGAAACTCTAGAATGAAATTGCGGACTCGTAAGAAGACATACATCACCTTTTTTTTGAATGGTTAAAACAAAAACATCAAGGCGCCCAAATAGAACATTCCGAATAATTCCAGACCACAAAACCTTCAGTTTAGGAAATCTTTTGAGCCGGTGGGCAAGAAGATGTTTATATAAGTGTGCCATGAAAGCGTTTGAAGTTTTCCTTGACGACAGTGGCATTCTTGCTTGATTAAAATTTTGAAATAAAATTTGAATTGAAAATTTTTACATGAGACAGTACAGAAATATGGGACTATTGACAGTTGTGTTGACCCATTAGTGACAACATTGATTGATTTGTAGGGTTTAACGTCTTAAAAGCACCATATAATTAAGAGAGACGCCGTAGTGGAGGGCTCCGGAAAATTCGAGCACCTGGGGTTCTTTAACGTGCACCCAAATCTGAGAGCAAGGGCCTACGACATTTTCGCCTTCATCGAAAATGCTGCCGCCGCAGCCGGAATTTGAACCCGCAACCTGCGGGTCACCAGCCCCGCAGGTCGCGGGCTGCTGACCCGCAGCAGCCCGCGACCGGCGCGACCTTAGCCACTATACCAACGCGGCGGGGACATTAGTGACAACTTATTTACTAATTGAATTTCATTGAGAATTTGCACATTTCTTTAAATGTGATAGACGAGAACAAGCGTGAAATTTCATAAAGGTTTATGAGTTTTTGCAGAGGTTATGACAGCGTACTTGAGAAAGTTCGCTGGTTTCTCGAGTAAGCAATGCAAGAGCTGGTGGGATGCAATTATGTAGAGTACCCTAGCTCCTTGTCAAACGAATGCTGAAGTCATCGTGACCTGTATAACTTATATAAGTACCAACCCTTTATGGAAAGCATTACGTCATGCCTCCTACAATACTATTTCAGTGTATTGTGGAATGCCTGCATTGTTTTCGAGGATTTGTGAAAATAACGGTATATATGGATCGAGTGATTACCCAGCTCAGCGGACGCCCCAGATCTCTTGAAACTTCCATTAGGTACAACAACGCCAAGTTTGTGTCTTCTAATTATGCAAGTGAAAGACAATCGTCTTTCCGTAAGGGGGCTGCTACAGCATGGAGTGCAGTTGAAGACCCAATATTTGTAATCTGCTGCCATTTCTATCATGTGGGCAAATATAGGCCTCAACAACTTTGTCTCAATCATGAAATATCAGTAGTTATTCGCAGCATGGTCGTAGAGCGGAGCGCCTCCCATGACATTGTTACAGTTGCTGAGGAGAGATGGCAATGGCACTACGTTCTTTTTTTTTTCAGTGATATGGGCACACGGTTACAGAACATAGAAACTACTGTGTAGTCGTTCAGCACTATAGAAACTATGCCTTTGTATTTGGCTAGTATGAATATGAATCGTTTTATTATCAAAAGATAAACTATACTACCTACGTTTCTTTCATTCTATTTTTTAATTGTTGACATACACACACTTCGTACCGTCGTCGTTCTCCTCGTAAGTGTCTATACTAAGGTAAGATGTGACAATGAAACCTGGACGGCCTCTCTCATATTAACAGCGGTATCTGTCCCAGCCTCGAGGGTATCAGGTAACTAAATATGCACGGCAGGGAAAATGTTTGGCGCAATCTTAGAGCCACCGCACACCATCAGGTACGTGTGCGCTTCCCCGAAGTCCCATTGTACTATGAAAGAACACCTACATTTGATTATACCTCCGAGCAAAATATGCACTCTATAAACTTCCGTCGTTCTGCAGGCTTTATGTTGTTCTTTCTGAAGCACAAGTGATTCGTTTGTTCAATGCATAAATTGTAAAACTTGTAAGAAATTTCAGAAGAGCAGTACTGTCCACGTGCATCTGACGGACTCTCGTTTTCCTAAAGTTGAATGACTCGTAGAGCAAAAAAAAATAGGACAAAACCAATATGCCTTCTTATCTTTATTCTTCTGCAACCCTTCGTAACCGAAATTCCACTGAGCAAATAATGAATATAGTGTTAGGTATTTTTATTCCAAAATAAGCAAGTGTACTTAGTAAAGTACAGCGGTCCCTAACAGGTTAAGTATGTGACTGGTATGTTGACAATGATGTGCTTGTTCGACTGTATACAGTTGTTTCTGTTCAATTTGTTAATATCATCGTATATGCACATACATGTTAATGTTGAATACGTTGTTTCCAAATATCATTACCTACCTGTTATGCCAAATTGTATATATATGTGCTAAGAACTTGCTAGCTTCGAGACTTGGACATTCCGTGAACTTTGTTATCAGACACATGTTACGCGATAAAGAGCAGCTGGTGTCCTATTGGTGCGCCAACATCTCCTTATATCACATCAGCTAAAAAACCCTTCAACAATAATGCGTCATTGTATTTAATTGTGTTTTAGGGCATTTATTCATTACGAAGGAGCCACATGATTTACATACATGCTGAGCCACCTCGATCGACCAGGTCTGTTTTCTGAGATGCAGATGCCATTGTGCGTAGTGTTATTGACACTCTCGACCCTGTTCCGGAGTGTACATGTTGGACATCTGGAAATATGTGTTTGTTTACTGTACTTTTGATTGGGCTGCATGAAATTTTTGTTTGTGTGTTTGTGCATGCGAGTTCAGTTTTGAAGCGATGATTTGAATAGAAGTATGTGACATCAATTGATTGAATTTTTTCATGCAGCAATAATAGCATCGGCGAGGCTCAGTGGTAGAATACTGGGCTGGTGCGCATGAGACCTGTGTCAGACTCCAGTTGTGTCGTTGATAGTCTTTATTTAGAGAGTTTTTTTTTTCTGCTATATCACGTGATAGTGGCTCTAAACACCGGCGGCGGCGGACAACTACGGCGCATGCAACCCTTCTTGTGATTTCATAGCAGCTTTTGCTGTAAAACGACGACACTATTATGGTGAATATATGGAGGTTCATGCGCGGTCAAAAACGCAACACAACTTTCCGCTCATCGCAAGCCCACCCTCACAAAAAAGGAAATCGCAGGCTTAACAAAACTTGAGGAGTTTTTTTTTTGAAGGGGGCCAAATGCAAAAGTTGAAAATCAAAATAAGACTGTTTTGTTACATACAACTTTAAACTTTCCTCTAAAACAGTAATAATAAATTGCTCATTATTATTTTTAAAGCATTAGTAATATTTTTAGAAAGATTTAGAGCACATATGGGCCAATAGAGCCTTATGTGACCTTGATTCTGTTTTTATTTGGCTCACTTCGAAAGCTTCTCTAATGAAGTGCTGGCTACACAAACACTATCTTTACCAGACAAACAGACGCTGCAGTGGCCCATTTGTTCTGTCACTTCTGTCGCTTGCAAAAATGCAATGTTATACACACAATATTGCCATTACTTCTGACAAGCGAAGTTGATGTTTGGGGGAATGTGCGAGACTCTCAAGGCAACATTTGGCATGAATGGCGCAAACGTGAAAATGAACGAGCATAGTCATTTTCATTTAGATTTTTAACTACGAAATTCGCCAGAGTTGGCCTCTGATACATCAAACTAAAAGCAAGGTCTGGAAACTTGAGTGACGTTGTATTCCTTTACCAAGCAATGACAGGTTGCTATACAGTGGTCGAAGGAAATAGGATGCGATTGGTTTGAATTTGTGAGTATCGTATTTCATTAAAGGGCAATAATCGGCTTGCTTACGGAGTGGTTGGTAGAAAAAAAGTTGCGTCTGGTTTCAAATAAGAATCTACATATCCCACTAAACTTTTCCCGAGATTGACGTAATGTCAGCATGGAAAAACGCTTGAAGTATGAGTTGACGAGAGTACGAACGTCATTGAGCAGCTTGGTGAGTGCATTGTATTTATTGTGAGTGCATTGTATAACTGTGCATTGTATTTATTGTTATTTGATACATTGTACCAGTGTAACATTTTATATCGTATAAGCAAACTGTCATGCAGTGTGCTATTTCATTTTTTACATGGCTGTGTGTGAAACCATGTATAAAATACCATTGTAACTATCAATGTTTTCAGTTTAAAGAAAACGGGTGTTGCGCGAACACGTCCCTGGCAATTATCTTATACGCAAATAAATATTTACTTACAGGAAATGGGAAAAAACTTTTTCAATAAGTGAAAACTATGTGTATATGAGAAGCTTTGTTGTTTGTGAATAATCAGAGCTTTGAAATGAGGTACGTTAGGTTCAGCTCACATGATTTCGTGATGCCCCATTTAACTGCAAATCAAGTTGCTGAAACGTGTAATAATCTGCATCCTGCATGAGACGGGGGCAGTGCTAAGGCTTCTATTGTCTTCAATATAATGTGTTTGTTTGTCTACACATACATACCAAGCACATTTGCTTAATAGATTCACTGAGCCTCAAGTATACAGTAGATACACACAAGATGCTTACGCTATATTAAACACTAAGTGAAGAAATTTATTTGTAAAACCATGAAAGGTAGTGTAAACTTCTATACCATGCTTCTCAAAGAAGGCTTTTAGTAATATCAGTCCACTTTGTAAGGTAGCTTTAATATATATATATATATATATATAGCTATATATATAGCTTTATTATATATATATATATATATATATATATATATATATATATATATATATATATATATATATATATATATATAGTACCGGTACACATCAGCGCTAGCTCTGATTCAGTGAGAGAAAAGACGACGACGTTCGTGTATCGCGCTCTTGGTGTCCTGTTTTCTGTGCTGCAGCTGTGTTGCTTGCCCTGGCGAGTTTCTTCCTGAAACTCCTCCGAAGCACACGCTTGTTAGATTTGGTGGAGATGCTGGGTAAGAGCGCGGCGTCCTCCGCCATTTCGGGGGCAGATGGTAAAGCCCAGCTGCGGAGCTCCAGGACGAAAAGGGGAACGACTGTGCACGCCGACGGAACCTCATACTCCCATTTGCCGTTGTTACCCTTGTGAATGGTGCCAGTGTGGTCTATGCGTGCAATCCCTTTCCTTGCTCGGCAACTCCGTTACGCGGCGAATGTGCTGGGCATTACGACAGTGTTGATGCCATCTTTTCTTTGGATGCAACGTGCGATAAGACACCGTTGATGATAAATGCCATCACATCCACCGCAGCTACCACCTATCCTATCCAAGACATCCTCCTGCGTAGCAGCGGTAACGCGCTTACGCCAGTCCTGTGCACGAAGATTGCTAAATTGCTTGAACGCTTTCGCGCCTCTTACGACGGTGGCCAGCCATCATTGGGGCGCACGTCTGCAGGGGTTCATTGTATTGGCACCGTTCATCACGCTCCCCTACGACACCGTCCCTTCCTAGTATCGCAGGCCAAACGCCGCGTTATTAGCGACAACGTCGATGCCTTGCTGAAACGTGGCGTGATTCAGAAATTGAACAGTCTCTAGGCCTACCCTGTCGTGGTGGTGCGGAAAAAAGACGGTTCGATAAAAGTTTGCGTCGACTATTGCCGCCTAAACAAGATTACGCGGAAGGATGTTTGTCCGCTACCCCGCATCGATGATGCCCTGGACTGCCTTCAAGGAGCCGAATATTTCTCATCACTGGATCTCTTCTCAGGCTACTGGAAAGCGCCCATGACCAAAACCAACCGTCCCAAAAAACAGCATTCGTCACACGTGGCGGTTTATACAAACTTAACGTAATTCCTTTCAGCCTTTGGAACACGCCTGCTACCTTCCAAAGAATGATGGACACAATTCTCAGAGGCCTCAAATGGCAGACCTGTTTATGCTGTTTAGATGACAATGTGGTTTTTTCGTTAACTTTCCCAACTCATATCGCTCGCCTTGAACAAGATCAGGAGTGCCTCACTAACGCCGGCTTGCAGTTAAACCCAAAGAAATGTCATTTCTGCGCCCATTAGCTCACCATCCTAGGTCACGTCGTCTCCAAAGAAGGAATCTCGCCAGATCCTGCCAAACTTCGAGCGGTTGCCGAACATCCCAAGCCCAGCGCTCTAAAGGAACTCCGACGCTTTATTGGGCTGTGTTCATATTTTCGGCGCTCTATCCACGATTTCCCCTCCATTATATACCCCGTGACACAGCTTCTTGCTGGCAGCAACGACCTCTCAGCTTGGAATGCCGATTGCGATGAGTCATTTACGAAGCTTCGCCTACTCCTCACGTCTCCTTCATTTCTGCGCCACTATGATCCCAATGCCCCTACAGAAATAGACACGGACGCTAGCGGTGTCGGCCTCTGCGCGGTACTCGCTCAACGAAAACCAGAATTTGGCGAGTACGTTGTTGCATATGCCAGTCATACCCTCACAAAGGTGGAGTGTAATTACTCCGTCACAGAAAAGGAGTGTTTCGCAATTGTTTGGGCAATTGGTCAATTTCGCACCTGCCTCTATGGGTGTCAGTTTGATGTTGTTACTGACCACCACGCAATATGCTGGCTGTCGTCCTTGAAAGCCCCGACTGGACGACTTGCTCGCTGGGCTTTCCGATAACAGGAGTATGAATTACGCGAAATTTATCGCTCTGGATGAAAACACTTGGACGCTGACGCCCTATCTCGATCGTCTCTGCTTTCCGACTCCGCCGGCTCACCAGCTTCTATTTTTCATTCATCATCTCTAACCATCACCTACATGCCAGAAGAACAGTATATGCCTCCTCTTCTACGAGCCGTTCTTGTCAGTTTAATCAGTGTGGTGGTTTGCTACACATGCTCTCTGGCGTATTGCATACGGCTAAAGATACTTCCCGAATCAAGGCATTGTTTGGTGGCCTCACTCCCTCTGTTAACAATGGTTTAAGAGTATTCAAGATTCTACGCTCGGAATGGCTTCGGCCGGCTCGCCTGTACCGTCAAGCCCTGCAAATACAACTTCTCGTGAACGATCGCACAGCAGCTAAACAAAACAAGCATCGCGAACTCTTCAGCCTCGTGGACCCTGTCCAGTCCCTTTTTTCTGTGTTCGCGCGCTCAAAATAACTTGCAAATATGACTATCTACGGGCTTACTATCTTTTCTAGCCTAGCAAAACAAATGCCGACTAATAAACAATATACCACAGTGCAACCCACTTATGGTCAATTCCACGGCCTTCAAAGGTTTCTTTGTTGTATGCCCTGTGTGGCGTGTCCTAATAAATGTTAATAATAAAAAACATACCATGATCATGTCTAGCAGAGGCACGGGCATCTCGCGCTGCTGCTTCCTGAATCCTTGCCAGGTCTTTTTTTATGTGTTCTTATCGGCAAGCTCCACAAAGGCACAGCAGTCTTCTTCAGTCGTCTTCAACTAGGTGTCCACAACTCGGGATCTACATGAAATGATGGGTGAAATGAAATCCTGCAAATTCACGTGCCACAACAACAATCTAATTTAGTGCATTACAGAAAAGCACATTTCAAGTACCTTACTGTTACATGATCATTCAATCACGAGAAAAATTTCCTTGTGACACAGGCTTTGCTTTTTAGCGAGATAGCTTTGCGACTAGTTTTTAAGTTTCATTAGTGTGCATTAGCAATCTGGTTTAACCAACAAAACATTCTAATTTTTGATTCCAACGATGGCCGGTGCATTGTTAGGCATGCAGAATTACGTAAAATGCTGGGCTACCATGCATGCATTGAATGCTCATGTCACAGTAAGGTATTTAAAATGTGCTTTTCTGTAATGCACTAAATTAGATTGTTGTTGTGGCACGTGAATTTGCAGGATTTCATTTCAACCATCATTTCATGTAGATCCCGAATTGTGGACACCTAGTTGAAAACGACTGAAGAAGACTGCTGTGCCTTCGTGGAGCTTGCCCTTAAGAACACATGAAAAAACAAGACCTGGCAAGGAATCAGGAGGCAGCAGCGCGAGATGCCCGTGCCCCTGCTAGACATGAGCATGGTATGTTTTTTATTATTAACATTTTATTATGACACGCCACACAGGGCATACAACAAAGAAACCTTTGAAGGCCGTGGAATTGACCATAAGTGGGTTGCACTGTGGTATATTGTTTATTAGTCGGCATTTGTTTTGCTAGGCTAGAAAAGATAGTAAGCCCGGAGATAGACGTATTTGCAAATTTTTTTCAGCGCGCGAACACAGCAAATAAGGGACTGGACAGGGTCCACGAGGCTGAAGAGCTCGCGACGCTTCTTTTGTTAGCTGCTGTGCGATCGTTCAGGAGAAGTTGTATTTGCTGGGCTTGACGGTACAGGCGAGCCGGCCGAAGCCATTCCGAGCGTAGAATCTTGGATACTCTTAAACCATTGTTAACAGAGGGAGTGAGGCCACCAAACAATGCCTTGATTCGGGAAGTATCTTTAGCCGGATGCAATACGCCAGAGAGCATGTGTAGCAAACCACCACACTGATTAAACTGACAGGAACGGCTCGTAGAAGAGGAGGCATATGCTGTTCTTCCATCATGTAGGTGATGGTTAGAGATGATGAATAAAAACGGAAGCTGGTGAGCCGGCGGAGTCGGGAAGCAGGGACGATCGAGATAGGGCGTCAGTGTCCAAGTGTTTTCGTCCTGAGCGATAAATTTCGCGTAATTTATACTTGTGTTATCAGAAAGCCCAGCGAGCAAGGCGTCCAGTCGGGGCTTTCAAGGACGACAGCCAGCATAGTGCGTGGTGGTCAGTAACAACATCAAACTGACACCCATAGAGGCAGGTGCGAAATTCACCAATTGCCCAAACAATTGCCAAACACTCCTTTTCTGTGACGGAGTATTTACACTCCACCTTTGTGAGGGTATGACAGGCATATGCAACACCGTACTCGCCAAATTCTGGTTTTCGTTGAGCGAGTACCGCGCCAAGGCCGACACCGCTAGCGTCCGTGTGTATTTCTGTAGGTGCATTGTAATCATAGTGGCGCAGAAATGAAGGAGACGTGAGGAGTAGGCAAAGCGTCGTAAATTACTCATCGCAATCGGCATTCCAAGCTGAGAGGTCGTTGCTGCCAGCAAGAAGCTGTGTCACGGGGTATATAATGGAGGTGAAATCGTGGATAGAGCGCCAAAAATATTGTTACGAGTAACTTGTTTATTGATCTATTTACAGCGCACAGAACTCGACGAGTAAGATGGCGCCAGACCAGCATCGAACGGAAAAACCCACTTCGTCCTCCTCTTTCATGCAGCCGTGTTTAGCGGCTGTTTTGTATCAATATGAACACAGCTCAATAAAGCGTCGGAGTTCCTTTAGAGCGCTGGGCTCGGGATGTTCGGCAACCGCTCGAAGTTTGGCAGGATCTGGTGAGATTCCTTCTTTGGAGACGACGAGACCTAGGATGGTAAGCTGATGGGCGCGAAAATGACATTTCTTTAGGTTTAACTGCAAGCCAGCGTTAGTGAGGCGCTCTATAACTTGTTCAAGGCGAGCGATATGAGTTGCGAAAGTTAAAGAAAAACCAAATTGTCATCTAAACAGCATAAACAGGTCTGCCATTTGAGGCCTCTGAGAATAGTGTCCATCATTCTTTGGAAGGTAGCAGGCGTGTTCCAAAAACTGAAAGGCATAACGTTAAGTTTGTATAAACCGCCACGTGTGACAAATGCTGTTTTTTTGGGGCGGTTGGCTTCGGTCATGGGCGCTTTCCAGTAGCCTGAGAAGAGATCCAGTGATGAGAAATATTCGGCTCCTTGAAGGCAGTCCAGGGCATCATCGATGCGGGATAGCGGACAAACATCCTTCCGCGTAATCTTGTTTAGGCGGCAATAGTCAACGCAAACTTTTATCGAACCGTCTTTTTTCCGCACCACCACGACAGGGTAGGCCTAGAGACTGTTCAATTTCTGAATCACGCCACGTTTCAGCAAGGCATCGACGTTGTCGCTAATAACGCGGCGTTTGGCCTGCGATACTAGGAAGGGACGGTGTCGTAGGGGAGCGTGATGAACGGTGCCAATACAATGAACCCCTGCAGACGTGCGCCCCAATGATGGCTGGCCACCGTCGAAAGAGGCGCGAAAGCGTTCAAGCAGTTTAACAATCTTCGTGCACAGGACTGGCGTAAGCGCGTTATCGCTGCTACGCAGGAGGATGTCTTGGATAGGATAGGTGGTAGCTGCGGTGGAAGTGACGGCATTTATCATCAACGGTGTCTTATCGCACGTTGCATCCAAAGAAAAGATGGCATCAACACTGTCGTAATGCCCAGCACATTCGCCGCGTAACGGAGTTGCCGAGCAAGGAAAGGGATTGCACGCATACACCACACTGGCACCATTCACAAGGGTAACAACGGCAAATGGGAGTATGAGGTTCCGTCGGCGTGCACAGTCGTTCCCCTTTTCGTCCTGGAGCTCCGCAGCTGGGCTTTACCATCTGCCCCCGAAATGGCGGAGGACGCCGCGCTCTTACCCAGCATCTCCACCAAATCTAACAAGCGTGTGCTTCGGAGGAGTTTCAGGAAGAAACTCGCCAGGGCAAGCAACACAGCTGCAGCACAGAAAACAGGACACCGAGAGCGCGATACACGAACGTCGTCGTCTTTTCTGTCACTGAATCAGAGCTAGCGCTGATGTGTACCGGTACTATATATAAAGCCGCCTTACAATGTGGACTGATATTACTAAAAGCCTTCTTTGAGAAGCATGGTATAGAAGTTTACACTACCTTTCATGGTTTGACAAATAAATTTCTTCACTTAGTGTTTAATATAGCGTAAGCATCTTGTGTGTATCTACTGTATACTTGAACCTCAGTGAATCTATTAAGCAAATGTGCTTGGTATGTATGTGTAGACAAACAAACACATTATATTGAAGACAATAGAAGCCTTATCACTGCCCCCGTCTCATGCAGGATGCAGATTATTACACGTTTCAGCAACTTGATTTGCAGTTAAACGTGGCATCGCGAAATCATGTGAGCTGAACCTAACGTACCTCATTTCAAAGCTCTGATTATTCACAAACAACAAAGCTTCTCATATACACATAGTTTTGACTTATTGAAAAATTTTTTTCCGATTTCCTGTAAGTAAATATATATTTGCGTATAAGATAATTGCCAGGGACGTGTTCGCGCAACACCCGTTTTCTTTAAACTGAAAACATAGACAGTTACAATGGTATTTTATACATGTTTTCACACACAGCCATGTAAAAAATTGAAATAGCACACTGCATGACAGTTTTCTTATACGATATAGAATGTTACACTGGTACAATGTATCAAATAACAATAAATACAATGCACAGTTATACAATGCACTCACAATAAATACAATTCACTCACCAAGCTGCTCAATGACGTTCGTACTCACGTCAACTCATACTTCAAGCTGTTTTCCATGCTGACATTACGTCATTCTCGGGAAAAGTTTAGTGGGATATGTAGATTATTATTTGAAACCACACGCAACTTTTTTTCTACCAACCACCCCGTAAGCAAGCCAACTATTGCCCTTTAATGAAATACGATACTCACTAATTCAAACCAATTGCATCCTATTTCCGTCGACCACTGTATAGCAACCTGTCATTGCTTGTTAAAGGAATACAACATTACTCAAATTTCCAGACCTTGCTTTTAGTTTGATGTATCAGAGGCCAACTCTGGCGAATTTCGTAGTTAAATGAATCTAAATGAAAATGACTATGCTCGTTCATTTTCACGTTTGCGCCATTCATGCCAAATGTTGCCTTGAGAGTCTCGCACATTTCCCCAAACATCAACTTCGCTTGTCAGAAGTAATGGCAATATTGTGTGTATAACATTGCATTTTTGCAAGCTACAGAAGTGACAGAACAAATGGGCTACTGCAGCGTCTGTTTGTCTGCTAAAGATAGTGTTTGTGTAGCCAGCACTTCATTAGAGGAGCTTTCGAAGTGAGCCAAATAAAAACAGAATCAAGGTCACATAAGGCTCTATTGGCCCATATGTGCTCTAAATCTTTCTAAAAATATTACTAATGCTTTAAAAATAATAATGAGCAATTTATTATTACTGTTTTAGAGGAAAGTTAAAAGTTGTATGTAAAAAAACAGTCCTATTTTGATTTTCAACTTTTTGCATTTGGCCCCCTTCAAAAAAAACTCCTCAAGTTTTGTTAAGCCTGCGATTTCCTTTTTTGTGAGGGTGGGCTTGCGATGAGCGGAAAGTTGTGTTGCGTTTTTGACCGCACATGAACCTCCATATATTCACCATAATAGTGTCGTCGTTTTACAGCAAGAGCTGCTATGAAATCACAAGAAGGGTTGCATGAGCCGTAGTTGTCCGCCGCCGCCGGTGTTTAGAGCCACTATCACGTGATATAGCAGAAAAATAAACTCTCTAAATAAAGACTATCAACGACACAACTGGAGTCCGACCCAGGTCTCATGCGCGCCAGCCCAGTATTCTACCACTGAGCCTCGCCGATGCTATTATTTTCTGTGCTGCATGAAAAAAATTCAATCAATTGATGTCACATACTTCTATTCAAATCATCGCTTCAAAATCGAACTCGCATGCACAAACACACAAACAAAAATTTCATGCAGCCCAATCAAAAGTACAGTAAACAAACACATATTTCCAGATGTCCAACATGTACACTCCAGAACAGGGTCGAAAGTGTCAATAACACTACGCACAATGGCATCTCCATCTCAGAAAACAGACCTGGTCGATCGAGGTGGCTCTGCATGGATGTAAATCATGTGGCTCCTTCGTAATGAATAAATGCCCTATAACATAAATAAATACAATGACGCATTATTGTTGAAGGGTTTTTTAGTCTATGTGATATAAGGAGATGTTGGCGCGCCAATAGGACTCCAGCTGCTCTTTATCGCGTAACATGTGTCTGATAACAAAGTTCACGGAATGTCCAAGTCTCGAAGCTAGCAAGTTCTTAGCACATAAATATACAATTTGGCATAACAGGTAGGTAATGATATTTGGAAACAACGTATTTAGCAATAACACTTAAGTGCATATACGATGATGTTAACAAATTGAACAGAAACAACTGCATACAGTCGAACAAGCACATCATTGTCAACATACCAGTCACATACTTAACCTGTTAGGGACCTCTGTACTTTACTAAGTACACTTGCTTATTTTGAAATAAAAATACCTAACACTATATTCATTATTTGCTCAGTGGAATTTCGGATACGAAGGGTTGCAGAAGAATAATGATAAGAAGGCATATTGATTCTGTCCTATTTGTTTTTTTTTTGCTCTACGAGTCATTCAACTTTAGGAAAACGAGAGCCCATCAGACGCACGTGGAGAGTACTGCTCTTGTGAAATTTCATACAAGTTTCACAATTTATGCATTGAACAAACGAATCACTTGTGCTTCAGAAAGAACAACATAATTTCTGCAGAACGACACAAGTGTATAGAGTGCATGTTTTGCTCGGAGGTATAATGAAATGTGGGTGTTCTTTCATAGTACAATGGGACTTCGTGGAAGCGCACACGTACCTGACGGTGTGCGGTGGCTCTAAGATTGCACCAAACATTTTCCCTGCCATGTATATTTAGTTACTTGATACCCTCGAGGCTGGTACAGATACCGCTGTTAATATGAGAGAGGCCGTCCAGGTTTCATTGTCACATCTTACCTTAGTATAGACACTTACGAGGAGAACGACGGCGGTACGAAGTGTGATGTATGTCAACAATAAAAATATAGAATGAAAGAAACGTAGGTAGTATAGTTTCTCTTTTGATGATAAAACGATTCATATTCATACTAGCCAAAGACAAAGGCATAGTTTCTATAGTGCTGAACGACTACACAGTAGTTTCTATGTTCTGTAACCGTGTGCCCATATCACTGAAAAAAAAAGAACGTAGTGCCATTGCCAACTCTCCTCAGCAACTGTAACAATGTCATGGGAGGTGCTCCGCTCTACGACCATGCTGCGAATAACTACTGATATTTCATGATTGAGACAAAGTTGTAGAGGCCTATATATGCCCACATGATAGAAATGGCAGCAGATTACAAATATTGGGTCTTCAACGGCACTCCATGCTGTAGCAGCCCCCTTACGAAAAGACCATTATCTTTCACTTGCATAATTAGAAGACACTAACTTGGCGTTGTTGTACCTAACGAAAGTTTCAAGAAATCTGGGGCGTCCGCTGAGCTGATTAATCACTCGATCCATATATACCGTTCTTTTCACAAATCCTCGAAAACAATGCAGGCATTCCACAATGCACTGAAATAGTATTGTAGGAGGCATGACGTAATGCTTTCCATAAAGGGTTGGTACTTATATAAGCTTTACAGGTCTTGATGACTTCAGCATTCGTTTGACAAAGACCTAGGGTACTGTACATTATTGCATCCCACCAGCTCTTTCAGTGCTTACTCGAGGAACCAGCGAACTTTCTAGAGTACACTGTCATAACCTCTGCAAAAACTCATAAACCTTTATGAAATTTTACGCTTGTTCTCGTCTATCGCATTTAAATAAATGTGCAAATTCTCAATGAAATTCATATAGTAAATAAGTTGTCACTAATGTCCCCGCCGCGTTGGTATAGTGGCTAAGGTACTCGGCTGCTGACCTGCAGGTCGCGGGTTCAAAATCCGGCTGCAGCGGCAGCATTTTCGATGAAGGCGAAAATGTCGTAGGCCCTTGTGCTCAGATTTCGGTGCACGTTAAAGAACCCCAGGTGCTCGAAATTTCCGGAGCCCTCCACTACGGTGTCTCTCTTAATTATTTGGTGGTTTTAGGACGTTAAACCCCACAAATCAATCAATGTTGTCACTAATGGGTCAACACAACTGTCAATAGTCCCATATTTCTGTACTGTATCATGTAAAAATTTTCAATTCAAATTTTATTTCAAAATTTTAATCAAGCAAGAATGCCACTGTCGTCAAGGAAAACTTCAAACGCTTTTATGGCACACTTATATAAACATCTTCTTGCCTACCGGCTCAAAAGATTTCCTAAACTGAAGGTTTTGTGGTCTGGAATTATTCGGAATGTTCTATTTGGGCGCCTTGATGTTTTTGTTGTAACCATTCTAAAAAAAGGTGATGTATGTCTTCTTACGAGTCCGCAATTTCATTCTAGAGTTTCAGCGTGGCAACTTCTGTGTAAAAAGTGCTTGATGTAGACAGTGGCTAATCTTTATCGATGAATAAGGGTTTGGACACTTCTGTCTCACCATAACAGTATTTCATACTCAAATACCGGGTCTCTATGGCTTCAATCATGGCTTTTAGACTGTTTGTCAAGCAACGCAACTTTTCGCTTATTGAGAGATCTTGTCATAAAATGCAGCGCAATTCATTTTTCGTTAGAGGAATGGACACGAAAGCATCGTTGTGATGTGCTTGCCGTGCTCCTTCAACACTTGCTGGGTTGCCTGGGATGTTGCAATGTCCTGGTATTCACTAAATGGTAAAAACGTAAACTCATGAGCTGTAATAGGAAATTCTTTTTTGAGGGTTCTGCTAAGACTGTCTCAGAAATGACATGCATCACGGCAATGAATGAAACAATTCTCGATCGTTCCAGGCTCGTTGTACAGTCTGCAATTTAGAGATCAGAGCACGTAAATACCTTTTTCAGGAAACCACGTTTTTACACGATTTGTACGCATGGTAGAACATGTTATGGCCTGTT
Source organism: Rhipicephalus microplus (assembly GCF_043290135.1). Classification (NCBI taxonomy): domain Eukaryota; kingdom Metazoa; phylum Arthropoda; class Arachnida; order Ixodida; family Ixodidae; genus Rhipicephalus; species Rhipicephalus microplus. The sequence goes on from NC_134700.1 coordinate 92,633,601, forward strand.
CGAGAGGATAAAATTGGCAGATCTGGCGTACAGTGGGATTTGATGATATGCGAAGCTTGATCGCGGAAGGTTGATAGGTCACTTTAAAATCAGCACAGCGTTACTAGGCGGTCTTAAATTACGCCGTACGTCACTTCCATGTCATGATTATCATGTTTGCACCTATCATTTTTGTTCGTAGTCCATTCACGTCACGCAGTACCGAATTTGGTATATGTGAAGCTAGCGAAACGCCTGCGAGCACACTATGTGCGTAGCCTGTAGTCATGCTTTACATGACACGCATATGCTGAGAACAATGCCTGGACGTGTCATTTACCTTCGCCTTTTATCCATGTCCCATGATGTCAAATTTAGTATATGTGGAGCTAGCAAAATGGCCGTGAACACGCTATGAGCATAGCATGTATTCATGTATTACATGGCCGATACTCATGATTATATTGTTTGGACGTGTAATTTACTTTCGTAGTGTATTCACGTAACGTGATACTAAATTTTGTATATCTGGAGCTAGGAAAACGGCCCAGAGCACGTTATGTACGTAGCTAGTATTTATATTTTATATGACACGCATATACTGATTATCACGTTTGGACGTGTGCTTTACCCTCGTCGTCTATTCACGTCATATGATACCAAATTGGTATGTGTTGAGCTAGCTAAACGGCTGCGAGCACACTATGACCGTAGCATGTAGTGAAGTATTACATGACACACATGTCATGATTACCTTCTTATGACGTGTCATTTACCTTCGTCGTGCGTTTGCGTCCTTTATTACGAAATTTTTATATGTGACGCTAGCAACAAGGCCGCTAGCATATCATGAGAGTGGCAGGTAGTGATGTTAATACATGACACATATCTTATGATCATCATGTTTGCACCAGTCATATAGCTTCGTAGTTCAGTGATGGCTCGTAATACCAAAATTGCTTTATGTGAAGGTAGCGAAACGACCACGAGCGCACAACCAGCGTGGTGTGTAGTCTTGAGTTACATAACATGCATGGCATGATTTCTACGTTGAGGTGTGTCACGTATTTTCGCCATGCAATAATGTCATAGCATACCAGTTTTACAGCGAAAGTTTATGAAAACACAACTCGAATCACGCACCACCGTAGTTGTCCAGCGCCACGCCATTGTCCATAACCCCTTTGTACGAAATTGAGAAAAAAAACTAGTACCAATGACAAAGTGGTGCTCCCACATGGGTCTGCTGGGCACCAGCCCAGTATTCAAACACTGAGCGCTTGGCAACTGTTGGTAAACTTGCCTTAAGCGAACTTGATGTCGAGAAAGCAATCGCGTTAATGCGACTTAAAGAGCGTTTTAAAACAGTGAAGCAACAACCAGTCATCGTACAATGCGAATAGCGTAACGAGTGGGTCGTCCAAAGCTCCAACCAATTACCAAAGTTTCTTCTTGTTCCCGTATTAAGAGTGGTTGGTTGGTTGATTGGTTCCTCAACACCTTGGTGCAACCCACCTAGGGGGATAGGCCATCATTGGGACGGTGCATTGCTTTTTAAATTAACTCACTTCTTGAAAGAGAGGGTTGGAATTATTAGGTTATATAGGTAAAATCAAAAAGGTGTTATATTTCTAAACAAAAAAGTCTTCAATAGAAAACATAATAAATACACAAAAAATATACAACTTAAGTTTATTTTTAGCATTCCATTCTTTTAGATTTTCGTAAGGAATTTGTAACAGCGGTGAAAACGCTCCTGTGGCTGAATCCAAATGCGACTGCGCCAAATGAAAGAATCTCCGGAAGTGTCATTTTTTGGCCTAACTATCGTAGGGGTTCTTCTAGTAGATTTTTCCTTTGAGTTTTGAATTTTTGGCATGACAAAAAGACGTGCTCCAAAGATTTGCTCTCATTACAATAAGGCAAAAAGGCGACTGTGCCAGACCCGACCTGTGAAGGTAAAAGTTCAATGAGGGGACTCGACAACGCAGCCTGGTAATCACTATTTCTTTCTTTCTTGAAGAACACCACTTGTTCTTCGAAGGGAACTTTACCTGTGGGTATTTTGATACAAAGGAGATTTTTCAAATTTATTGGCCTTTGTGCGTTTTTCAAAGCGTGCTGCTGTGATATATTCCGAAGTATTCAAAATAGGTAAAACAGGACAATCAAGGGAAGATACAGCTAGTGTATCTGGATGCTCATTCAGAGCCAAACCTGTATGGCCTAGTACCTAAACTAGCCGAACAAATCGCACATGTCTAGGAATAAGCGAGTAGAACGTTTCTGAGGTAGGCGAAATTGTTGGTGAGCCTAAGGCAGTACAGACCGAGAGACAGTCTGTTTGAACAATCACCGCTGATAGTTCTTGCGGCACTTTACGCACTGCTAGGACTATTGCCAGTAGTTCAGCTTGGTAAAGAGGTGTAAAGTTGGGCAATCGAATTGAGAAAGCCCAATCTAGAGAGGATGATACGATTCCTACGCCAGCCTTCTCTTCATACACAGAAGCGTCAGTCGCTATCACAATGGATGTTTTTAAATTGGCCAAATGATCTTCCAAAATGCCATTTATATACTGATATGGTAAATGCTTTGCATTCTTAGGATATATAACGTCAAATTCAATCCTAATTGCATCTGTTGTATTGAGCACAAGTGTTTCCCAAAGATTAACTCTTAGGGCTCCAAAAGTTTCTGTGTAAATGTTACTTGAGGGCACCGTAATTTAGGCCACTGGTGGTTGAAGAATGAGGTCTGCTGGTTAATGAACACATACTGTGACCTCCGCTGAGGTGATGCATAGATTTTAAGGAATGTACGTACTGTTAGATTATGAAATCATTTGATAAGAGAAGGCAGGCGGGATTCTTCGTATAGGATATAGTTGGCAACATATTTAGGTAGCCCTAGGCATAAGCGTAAAGATTCGCCTTCTAGCAGAATCAGTGGTCGAACTTCGTAGGCCAGAGCGCCAGAAAACAAAACACAGACGAATTCTAATATCGGTCGAATGTACATGCAATATATCATAACGAGCACGTCTCTACGCAAACCGGCAAAACAATTACTGAGCCAGCACAGCATCCCTACGGCACGTGCTCCTTTAGCAGCCATGTTTTCTATGTGGGGACTCCGGTTAAGTGTTTCGGTGTAGGTTACCCCCAAGAACCTAACTGACTCGACCTGAGGTATGGCGTCTTGATTGATTAGTTGGTTTTAACGTCCCAAAACCACTATATGATTATGAGAGACGCCGTAGTGAAGGGCTCCGGAAATTTTGACCACCTGGGGTTCTTTAACGTGCACCCAAATCTGAGTACACGGGACTACAACATTTCTGCCTCCATCGAAAATGCAGCCGCCACAGCCGGGATTTGATCCCGCGACCTGCGGGTCAGCAGCCGAGTACCTTAGCCACTAGACCACCGTGGCGGGGCAGGTATGGCGTCTTATCGGTACATTAGTGAAATTCGCACTGGGGCATTTTGTGCGAAAAGAATGATTGTACTTTTGTTTGTATTGAGGCTTAGGTTGATATCCTTCAGCCACGTTTCCAGGCTATTCATGTATGTCTGCAGAATCAGGTACAGTGTGTGAATGTCCGCCGACGCAGCAAAAAATGCAAAATCATCGACATACACATACACCTGTACATCTTGCTGTATGAGAATCGTACATAGTAATGCATTAAATAATAAAGGCGATAGTACTGGCGCTTGCGGTATACCTTTATATAATTAAAAGTTGTCACCAGATTGCGAGCAGTAAAATTCTCTATCACCTAAGAAAGCACGAAGCCAGGTCACAAAGTATTGAGATAGTCCTAAATTCTGAAGTGAATCTAGCAGTTTCACATACTCCTCACTATCACAGACTTGTGTGATATCTAAGGTTACCAAAGCGCAATATTTTTCTGATGTCGAGCAAGTTGAATTCTGCTTTCGAGACCCACGTGTGCACATCAAATAGAGCCACCACGTCTGAAACTAATTTGACATGGGCTCAGTGTCATTATTTCTGGCATCCATTGATCTATACGTCTATAAAAAGTTCTTTCAACGAGTTTTACTAGGTTCGATGTAAGTGTAATGGGCCTGATATTATCTAGGGTAAACCCAGCGCGTTCTTTTTTGAATAATGGAATCACTTTTGTCATTCTCCAATCAGGTGAAATCCAAGAGCTTCTAAATGAGAGATTAATAATTTCGGGTAGGCCAAGTGGGTATATTTTATGTACTGATTTTATCTTCGACGTCGTTATGCCATCAGGACCAGGAGCAGAATGGGGTAGTGACTACGTTTGATAATTCTGCAGGTGTAACCTGTTCAAAATCCTCAGTCCTATGGGGGGACTTGGCTTGGTATGGGAGAAGTGTCGTAAAGCGACTTTCTAGGCCCTGAGCTATATCTTCCAGAAAGGCCTTCAGTTTCACTGGTGATGATACTACAGATTCTATATTTCTTTGTAGCGGAAGAACTTTCCTAATTTTCGGAAAGCGAAAAAGTGCTTTTCTCTTGACCGGCTTTGACAAGAACTCACATCGGTTGTTGTTAAACTTGTCCTTCGCTTTAGCGATGGTTGTCTTAAAAACAGTGGCCGCATACTTATAATCACTCCAGTTCCTGGGACACTGGTTCAATATTTTTTTTCCATGCAGCTTTTCTTAGTCCATAAGCCCGCGAACAGTATGCGTTCCACAAAGGGTTGGTAGATGGTTTAGAGCTTTCAATGGTGAATTTTGATTTATTCAAAGACTCTTTTAAAATGCCGCTAATGCTGATTGCGTCTAGTTCTGCATCATTCGTTTGGTTAGATAAAGCGCCTCGTAATAATTTCTCGAAAGTGTTAAAGTTTACATGTGTTACGGAAGATGTATTCTTGCAGGTTATTGGACATACGACCTCGAACAATATTGGCATATGGTCGCTACTTGTTCCCGAGTTAATCGCAGACCATGATAAGATGGAGAGGTTAGCGTTAGAAAATGTTAGATCGAGTACCGAGGAGAACGGATTACGTATAAAAGTAGGAGTTTTTGTGTTTATGCATATAAGGTTATTCTTGTTCGCCCAATCCCATAAACGTTTGCCATTCAGATCAGTTTTAAAACCCCACAAAATATGATGAGAATTGAAGTCACCTACTAATACAATATCTTTTTGCAATAGTAAACTGCAGTATCTAGATTGGAAGAATTTAGAACACCCGCAGGAAAATAAGCATTATTAAATAAGAATGCGTGGAGCCCAGGAATAGTAATGCTTAATGCTAAAATTTCGCTTTCTGAAGTCATTGACTAATAAATAATTTTAGCTGTATGGGCGATTTTGAATGAGATAAATATTGCAAAACCTCCGCCCCAAGTTGGGCGGTCTAGACGAAATGTGCGGTAATTTTTAATCCTAAAATACCTATTATCTGCAAGCCAAGTTTCTTGTAAAGCAACAACCTCACGGTAATAATTATCGCAAAGCTGAAGTAAGTATGTAGCTGCTAAAAAAGGGAGCGGCAATTTCACTGTAGTACTTTTAAATTCACTATTTTGAAGAGCTACCAGCATCACTCACTGCACTTTCTAAGATGCTATCTTTAAAAATCCTTTTTATATGTGGTTTCTTCCTGATATCTCTTATTTCTTGATTTAATACTAATTGAAGAGCGCTGTGCCTCAGGAGAAGCACGCCGTTTCAAAATTCTTGAGTCAGAGTCCATTTGTTCTGGTTTTGAGACTTGAGAATCCGAGTCCTAGCTCCAATCTAGGTCCTGTACAAGAGGCATAATTATTCTACGGCCACAGTTCGGCATGTCTGGCTTTGACTTCAAAGGGCCTGTTTCCTATGGAATATCAGTAACCTTAACTGGTGAAGGTAGAGAAGTGGGCACGGTAGGTTGGTTACCTCCCTGCAATATTTGATTCAACTGAGTGCTCACTATTTGCGCCAATGACTTCGTTAGGCTCACGAATACAGATTTCATAGGGTTCGTCATGGCACTTTCCATCGTTGATGGTAATAAATCAGCCAACGACGACTCAAGCATCTATCTGGTTTGCCCGGTTGGCAACGGAGGCATAGCCACGTGAGCGCTCAGAAAGAATACATCGGGCCTCACACCGGGAGCATTGTTGTTGTTCGATGATCTCTAGAAGTTGCCACTCACGTGTCCTCATCGGGCAACTTTCATCGTCAGCCGCGTGATTTCCCCTGCATAGAAAGCATCTCACCTTTTGGGTTGAACATTTCTTGGGTTTATGTTGGTCAGTACATGTGCGACACCTCACATCCGATCTACATCCCTTGATGGTATGCCCATACCTCTAGCATTTTTTGCACTGCAGTGGGTGAGGAGATAGTGCATCTACACGATAAATTAGTGGCCATTCCAAAATTTCGGTCGGTCGAGCCGTGGCGGCAAAAGTCACGATCACTGATTCTGTGGGGAACTTTTCGTTCTCAACGTTTCGCGAGCAACGAAATACAGAGACTGCTGCTGCGGCCGCAAACATTTGAACTATTTCGGGTGGTGTAAGGCTCAAGTCCACTCCTCGAACTAGTCTCTTCACACAGGCCAAATGGACAGGTACGAAATAGCTCACCGGATCGGAGGCAAATGTTGTGCCTTTTAGAAGATCTGTGATTCAGGTCTGGTCCGTCGTGCAGCACACGATGCCTCCACGTCCAAATTGACGCACCTCAGTAATCATTTGGTAATAATCGGAAATATTCCGGAGTTTTTCCTGAATTAGTTTCGGATTTTTCATGCGAATAAACTTGCCGTTGGTTGGAACCAGGGCCACTGCGCAAAAATAGATTGATTGGCAAATCACTGTTAGGAAGGGAAGCCGACCAGGCAGAATATGCCTGGCCGGGAGAGTAAAGAGACGTTAGAGTATTAGGCTTAACAGCACCGTCCGATCCGGCCGCTCCCCCACAGGAGGAAGCACGAAGTTGCCCTTGAGTTAGCAGCGGGGGTAGATTCCGAATTGAAACCGGACGCTTAGGCCACAGGGAGCATCAGAGAAAACCTCAAGGACAGCGAGGACAGCGAGCCCATGTCGGTGGCAGCTGAATTCGTTGGAACGCGCGTGCTGCTCACTGGATGCCTTCCTAACAGTGGTGGATACCCACTTCAAACAAATTCTTCATCGTCGTCAGCTACTAGATAAAATATTGACACCATATTTCTTGCTTGTTGTTAGCTCATACTACGCTTCTCACAAGAATGACGAAAAACAGCATTGCGAATACCGGCCTACTACCCAAAAATTTTTAATAATAATGTCGAAGTGCGTATCAAGCAAGTGTGCTGCAGCCGTTACCCAATCTAGAGAAAGCTGTCAAGACAATGATTATTGACACTCATTGTCTTGACCGCTTTTCCAGAATATAAACGCCCATTATTTCCCTACAACAATGAGTTATCGTGGTCGGAAATAATGGAAGTGGCTTTAAAGAAACTTCGCTGCCAGGTGAGCTTTCTCAACTTTTACCTGTATAGAACCAGTCACACACTATCTTCTCTATGTGCTTTCTGTAAAGAGGAGGAAACGATCAGTCATTACTTTATATCTTGTCGCCAGTACACCTCATTGAGGGAAAGATTCATAGCATCACCTCTTCGAAACTTGGGTCTGGAAGTATTCGAACCAGTTGTTCTATCATTTGGCGCCTCCACTCTGAGCCACAGTTTAGGAATGTTTACTACGCCATAGAGGAAATTATCAGTCAGACTGGAAGAATATTGAGTTAATATTTTTATCCTTTCGAACGTTTAAATACTACTATTCAGTAAATAAATTCATTTTATTACCAATTCCTAGCCTATACGAGAACCATTGCGAAGAAACACCAAAAAAATTCACCGAACGCTTGTTCAATCACCTGCATTGGGTAAGAGTCATGAGAAGAAGAAGAAGAAGAAGAAGAAGAAGAAAAAGAAGAAGAAGAAGAAGAAGAAGAAGAAGAAGAAGAAGAAGAAGAAGAAGAAGAAGAAGAAGAAGAAGAAGAAGAAGAAGAAGAAGAAGAAGAAGAAGAAGAAGAAGAAGAAGAAGAAGAAGAAGAAGAAAAAGAAAAAGAAAAAGAAGAAGAAGAAGAAGAAGAAGAAGAAGAAGAAGAAGAAGAAGAAGAAGAAGAAGAAGAAGAAGAAGAAGAAGAAGAAGAAGAAGTGGTGGTGGTGATGAGAAAAGGCTCTGAAACTACTAAGGTACAGTGCGTCCAATCCCCCTTGTGGGTGTGAGCCAACATCTCCTCGGCGACAAGACAAGACAAGACTACTCTTCTAGCTTTCATTATGACTGTGCTGCTCCTTCCGTGCAGGGTTGGCGTTTTATCAATGTGTCATGCGAACAAAACTACCACCCAAAAGCAAAACCAAATATGTATTTCATGACATTCATGATATACATGTATTGATTTTTATGTTATTACTAGTCAATTATGCTCGGCTTACAGTCATGGTAGGTCATACCAATTTTGGTATACAATCTATTCTTCAAACGACCAAGAGAGCTAAATGTCGTAGGGGGCTAGAGAGCTAGACAGACACGCTCAAGCCGCCGAAGTTCGCTAAGAAATGCATACCACATAATAATGCTGTCGGTAAAAGGTTCATGAAAAAAGGTGCTCACAAGTGCAGCAGTAAGTATTATTTTCTCTACACTGTATTGATTTGTAAAGAAAATCTGGCTTTCAAAAACTACATAAACTGAAAAAATTTGTCTGAGAAATCACATAATTGCAAACTTTCAGCAATGCTTGTCATGACAGAAAGAAAAGGTAGATGATAAGAAAGGTGGTTCGGGGTTTCAGCCAGAAAAAACGGGGGAGAGACATACTTCAGTCGAAAAAAAATTGTATCACCAGTAGCCATACAAACAAATGCACAAAACTAAGGTTCTCGTTTTTACGCAGAGAAAAAGCTTATCTCTTCGCATGGCTTCCCGTGAAAAACTCTGAATAAAGCAGAAAATGTCCTGTGAATCGCTTGAATATGTACTCGAGAGCGATTATGTACTTGTAGAATGTAGGCAAGCTTTGATGCAAAGAAGATTTTGCATGTTTTAGCTCTAGAAAAAAGGGAAAGATCCCTTGCCTGCCATGTTGACACTTTTTAGGAAGTATGGTTATAGTGGACGTCCAGTGAGGGCGAAAATTATCGAGCTACGCTGATGCTTGGGACTTGTTCGCAAACTTGTCTTAGGGAGGCTTGACGTTAGGAAAGAAAGCGCGTTATTACAACTTATAAAGCGTTTTAAAACAGCGAAAGAACAACAGGTTGTCGCACAATGCGAATAGCGTGACGAGTGGGCCGTACAACTCTTTAACTGATTACAAAAGCGTGTTCTTGTTCCCCTATTAGCTGTGGCACATACCAACTTCAGCCATATTTCGTCATCGTCGTCAGTCACTGCATGAAAAATAGACACAAAATTCCTTGCATTTGTTTAGCGGATACAAGGCCTCTCAGGAGAATGAAAAAAATTGCATAGCGAATGCCGGCCTACTACCCAAAAGTTTATTAATAATGCCCTAGTGGATATCAAGCAAGTGCGCTTGTAATAGTTACCCATGGGTCTTTTAAACGCTAACAAAGGCCACTCTTCTAGCTTTCGCTCTTACTGTGCTACGCCTCCACGCAGGCCTGGCATTTTGTCTTACACGTTGCCTTTGGCAAAATTTTAATAAGAGGTTTCATTTGCTCTGGACTGAATCGTTTGCTCATCTGCATATTACTTTGTCTTTCCAGATATTGTGTGGTGTATTTTGTATTGAAAAACTTGCACTCAGTGTGTAAGTGCTTTGCTATGTAGTTTCCTATAGTCTCGTGTTATCTAATATGCGATGACTACTGTTGTGCAAGAGGAATATCCGTATCCCAGTGTTTTAAGCTGTGCAGTTTTGAAACGCCACATCTTCAAAAAGTGGTAACATATCATCCTGCGTTGCGCAATGAATGGCTGGACGTATGGAACATTAAAGTGCTACATTTCACGGAAACGCATGTTATATGATCAAAACGTTAATACGACAAATACATAGCAGTCTCGAAGTTGATGTTTATAAGAGGGGCTAAGCGTGCGTTAGTCCGTCCACGCTTCCATCCGTTCATTCGTTCTTGTTTCCGTCTGTCGGTGCGTCCGTCTGTGCGCCCGTCCACGCGTTTTTTTGTTCGTGCGTCCGTTTGTGCGTCCGTCCGTCAGAGCATCTGTGAATCTGTTTGTCTGTCTATCTGTCCGTCCCTACGTCTGTCTATCCGTCCGTCCATCTAAGGAACACTCCAAATGTCACCATCTGGCATCTTTTCATCATATAGAACTACCGCCAATCAGCGGACATTAGAACGACTGAACGAGAGGGGGCAAGGTCGGACTAAAGGAGCGGAACGCACGCACTCTCTCTACGGCCTGCACTTAGTGCCTAGTTTCTCCCTTTCACCGCTTCTAGTTCACAATACTGCGTTCCAACCTCGCTAAACCTTGCTCAAACCAAGGAGGTTACGCCCAGCGAGATTAACGTAGATAATTCTTTCTGGTAAAATAATGCCAGTTACTTGTAACAGAACAAATCTTGCAAAACTAGTAGCAGATGGCTGCTGTTACTGGTTTTTTTAATATCCTTCCAATTCAAGGCAGAATTTATTACAGACTAAGTCTTCGGTACGAGTCTCTGTAGGTTAATTTATCAGAAACAACTATCTTTTTACTTACGTTTAATGTTCATGGGTTTTCTCCTCCATTCAAAACAGTGCGCGCGTGCCACTCCTCTGGTCAAGCCGTGGTGGTGGCTGCGTACTGCTACTAATACTAAAACTACTACAACTGATACTAAACATACAACTACTAATCATACTACTACATGTATCGTGGACGCGCGACCCACGGATTAAGGAGCTTAACCCATAAAAGTAACACAAGGCCAGCAAGTATCCTACTGCATTAAAGAAACGTTGCTCTCTCTGCTTGCTTGTTGCCATCGCCGCTGCATCAACTCGCCACACACGCGGGAACCCCATCACTATCCCCCTATATTGTACCGAGGACCAGATGTCTGAAAACGGTTTGTGCACCGCAATTAATACAAACAATTATTGCTTATAACATTCAGAACGGCTTCTTCCGCAAAGATGGCAGGCTCACTTGGGACTGCAAGACTTACCTAATAATTCGTTGTAGTTATCGTTGTGGTGACGTCTTTGAAACACCTCTAGACGAAGACTTTTAGTACCGGGCCGGCAATGCGGACTGATATTTGGGCCACTTGTTTGATTATTTTTGTCCAACGTGTACTCACAAATGTACATATTCACTGGCGTTCATGTTATCCTGGCTGTGGAGGCCACATTTTCAATGGCGGCGCCATTTTTGAGGTCCGTGTGGTTAGATTTAGTTGCACGTTAAAGAAACCCAGGTGGTGAAATTCCCTGAGCCTTTCACAACGGCGTTTCTCAGCAAGCTTCGGCGATCTTGAGTTTATCTATCTATCTATCTATCTATCTATCTATCTATCTATCTATCTATCTATCTATCTATCTATCTATCTATCTATCTATCTATCTATCTGTCTGTCTATCTATCTATCTATCTATCTATCTATCTATCTATCTATCTATCTATCTATCTATCTATCTATCTATCTATCTATTGGTTTACGACTTTTAGCTCTCCTGGCTATTTCATTAATGGTATCATCACCAAACTTGGTAGGGCGTATAGTGACTGTATGGCAAGTGTAAGTGACCAGTCATAACATGAAAATCAGGACACAAACGTCATAAAAATAATGATTTACATTTCATAGATTTGCTGCTCTCGCAGAGGTTTCGTTAACAAGACATGTTGCAAAACTGGTATGGTATGACAAGACTGCATGGCAAACGCAAGCGACAGACCCTAACGTAGCATGTCATGTAAGTCATGACTACACGTTACGCCCATGGGGCGCTCATGGTCGTTTCGCTAGCCTCATAGGGGCACGTACGGTGAGATTAGGGGAAGGGACACCAACTCAGACGTGGTTCAACTTGGTGATCGTGGAAACCCTTAAGTCTCGGTGATCTTTCCCGTCCTCTTCAACCTGTGCATGATCGGCCTGTCCAGGAAACTGAGCAACATCAGCAATATTCAAACCACGATTTATTCTGATGGCCTTACTATACGGTGTGCTGGTGGTAGTGAAGGACAGGTACAAGATGCACTCACAGAAGCGGTGCAGACAGTGGAGGAATACTTTAGGGCCACTGGTCTCAGGTACTCCCCACAAAAGTCGGAGTTATTACTTTACAGAAAAGCGAAAGGGGGGCGACCTAAGGGCTTGAAAGCACTATCTGAAAGTGACATACATATATTGACCGAAAACGGGGTAAATATACCCAGAGTCGACACGATGAGAGCACTAGGCTTCTTTATAAACGCAAAAGGCGTGAATCATATGGCACTCAAGAAAGTTATCTTCAAGACAGAGAATGCACACCGGATGATCAGACGACTTGCAGGGCATGAAAGAGGCATGAAAGAGGACAATCTTATCAGGTTGATCAACTCTCTCGCGGTATGTCATATTTAGCATGCGGCTTCTATGTATAACTGGAAACAAACCCGACTGAAGAATCTCGACGCGGTGATCAAGAAAGTCATCATGAGTGTACTAGGTCTCTTGCTTCGCACCAGCAGTCAAAAATTGCTCAAGTTGGGGGTACACAGCACGACTAAAGAAATTTCAGAGGCTCAAGAAAGGTCACAAATAGCAAGACTCTCTACAACTTGCACGGGGAGATCGATCCTCGATAGAATCATGATCGACCAGGAGATACCACAGGACTTTGCTGAGAGCATCATCGTTGCCCCGTTGCCAAGAGATATGCGCCAAACCTCCAACGTCACCCGAAGGGTAGCCCTTATTGAAGAAGTTGGATAAAAGAGGCAGCGGGGCTTGCTTTGTCTACTCATCTTCATATAAAGACTGCAATAAGTTCGCCGCGGTAGTAGTTGACCACTAGGGCAGGTGTACTATATGCGCCACAGTTTACACTTCCGAACCGGAAGTCGCTGAACAGGTTGCTATCGCGTTGGCCCTGACGGATGATCGATACACATAGATATACAGCGACTCAAAACCAGCCATTGGAGCCTTCAGCAGGGGCAGGATCACACCACAAGCAGTTCGAATTGCTAATAGTAGACAGACCATTGATAATAGTAGGCAGACCATTGATACACACTACATATATTGGTTCCCAGTGCACCTTGGATCACTCGATCACATTCCCATGAATTCAAATGAATCGGCCAGCAGCATTGCCCGCGAACTTACGGACCGGGACGATTTTACATGGCTTTGATTCTGCTGGAGTCGAAAATATACAACGACATACGCCCAAGACTTATAATGAAATTACTAGACATTACTACCTGGGGAGGAGAGAGTTTTGCACCCTCTCACAGTAGACTAAACAGAGCACAAGCGGTCACACTTAGACAATTACAGACACAGTCTTATTACTCACCGGCATAGGTAAAAGAGTGGTACGATATAAAATATATGGATATTGTTTGCAAGACATGTAAGAAAGAAGTATGCACGCTTGATCATATGCTCTGGGAATGTGGGCCGCTTGGTCGTGGCATTTCCCGGAAATGGTTTACAGGAATGATAAAGTCTCACGACCATATCCCCCAAGTCCTGACTGTCCAGTAAGCCCATGACAGGGCTAGGAGGCTTGACCACCAAGTCCCAACGTGTTATTAGCCAGGCAGGTGGCTACATCCTGTACAGGACATATAAACAAAGTTGTTCCCATCCATTCATCCATCGCGAGCCTGACGTATACCAAATTTGGTATTACGGGACGTGAGAGCATGACAAAAGTATATGATTGGTGCAAACATGATAGTGATGATATGCGTGTCATGTAACAACATCACTACATGACACACTGATGATACGCTCGCGGCTATTTTGCTAGCTTCACATTAACCAAGTGTGGTATTAAGTCACGTGAATGGATAAGGAAGCCATGAGACTGGGGCAAAAATGATTATCATGAGATGCTTGTCATGTAAGAACATGACTACATGTCACACTCAAGGCACCAATACACGTCGACGGGACCAGGCACGCGTGCACGCCGGCGTTCGTTTCGTCGCGTCACGATGGCGATGCCATGTGAGGCGCCGATATGCCTACCCTAAAGCGCGCGTCGCACTGCGTTGCTTAGACGCATGCGCGTTTGAGCGTGGCCGGCGACCTTCCGTCACGTAAGAGGCCGACGAAGTGCTGTATGGGTAACGTCATCGGCACGAAATGCACCAAGTCGCATTTCGCGACGGTTGCTGTTGGGCTGTGCTGACGGACGCTGGTCACGCCAGTCGCGCCTGGCGTCAGACTGTACAATAGTGCTCACATTATGCTTGCGCAGCGTCGCTGTGCCCAGCGTGCACGCGCGTCAACGTTACGTCGGAGTGTATGTGGCCATTGACGATGCGCTCGTGGCCGTTTCGCTAGCTCCACATATACCAAGTTTGGTATCAGGTGAGGTGAATGGGTGACGCACGTTCAAACATGATAATCCTGAAAATATTCCAGTACGCCATAATTTACCTCCGCCTCGTAATGTTGTGCTGATTTTAAAATGACATATCAACCCTCCTCATTTGTGCTTCGCATATCATAGATTCCCTCTGTGCGTGGGATCTGCCAATTTTTATCGTTTTATTATAATATTATTATTCTCAATATTATTAACACTATTGTTCACGATCATGCTTACAGATACACGCACTACAACATGCTCAATCGCGTTCTTGCTCCCGAATATTCATAATCACGTGCACTTCCACTCGCACGTAGTTGTTCACGTTTATACTCGCATATACATCGCTACAAGCTCGGCACTCACGTTCATACGCACACCTACTCCCAC